>NW_027205114.1:0-17461 GCF_024711535.1 Dipodomys merriami | reverse complement strand
CATAATTCAGGCTGTCAAAGGATGAGCACAGGTCTAGGGAGAGGGAATGCAACTAGGGAAAAGCATTTTGGAAAAGAATTGCTGAGCTCAGGGAAGGACTTTGAATAGGCTTAAACAAGCAAAGAGGAAGTTAGAGACATTTCAAATGGAGGGAGGTACACCTACAATGGGCCTGTGATAAATGGGAAGGAACAAGTTACTAAAAAGGGGATGATAATGGGTAGATTCTGAACACGAGGTATTCATGGTTTTATTGGCCTTAAGGTGGTAAGACCTAGTTGCACTCTCAAGATAGAAATTGTGGCTAAATTGAGCTGCAGAGTTGAGGGATAGCGCCCAGGCCGAGAGTTCAAGCCCCACAACCAGACCCAAAAAAAAGAAAGAAAGAAATTGTGGCTAAAGATTTGTAACCAGTAACGAACAGGAAGTCATGATTGGGGACTGCCTCACATCAGTCATGGGCATCTTGAGCAAATCTACAAGGAAGGTAACCAGGACAGTAGGAAGGAGTATCAGGAAGAAATTCTGGCAGAGAAAGGGAAAGAACTTAAAGAGGGCCAGAGTTTGCAGAGCCTGAGTTTCAGTGGAGGGGCTTTGCTCTCCAAGTGGTAACTGGGGAGTGATCCAATAGAGACAGTAGAATGGGACTGAAGGAAAAGCAAAGCCACAGCATGAAGGGACTATTTCAAAATGTGGTTCACATACAAAAGAATAGATATGGAGGGACAATAAGTGAAAACAACTCTCTGTAGTATCATTCTTCAGTGTGTGTTCACAGGTTCCTTGTTTTCCTTTCTAGTTATCCCTGTACAATGTGTTGGTTATTGCTTGTTTTTTTTTTTCACCTTGATAGCATACAATCTTCTGTGAAATATTTGATTTGTTTAACAATGTTTTGGAGTTTCATTCATGTGTTGTCACTTGTATTCACTGGTGTACCACAATAGTCTCTTTATGGCATACCATAATTATCTGCTTAACTTGGAGAGGCATATGGGTTGATTCTAGTTTAGAGGAATTAATTAATTACAGACAGTGCTAATATTAGCATATTTCATAGTTTTTTGTTTTGTTTTGTTTTGTTGGTTGTGGGGCTTGAACTCTGGGCTTGGGTGCTGTCCCTCAGCTCTTCAACTCAAGGCTAGCACTCTAACATGTGAGCCACAGTGCCACTTCTGGTTTTCTGGTGGTTTATTGGAGATAAGAGTCTCACAGCCTTTCCTGCCTGGGCTGGCTTTGAACCACAATTCTCAGATCTCAGCCTCCTGAGTAGGTAGGGTTATAGGTGTAAGCCACCAGCATTTGGCACTTCATAGTTCTTCTTCTTCTTCTTTTTCTTTTTTGTTGGTCGTGGGGCTTGAACTCTGGGCTTGGGCACTTTCCCTGTGATCTTCAGCTCAAGGGGAGCACTACCACTGGAGCCACAGTGCCATTGCCGCGGACCGGGTTCTGTCGGGACGACGGAGGATACCTAGGGGAGGAACCTGGAATAGGATGGGGAGATGGCAAACAGACATCTCACACACATTAGGAGTGGATGCTGAGTGCTGAGTGCGATTTAATGCAGAGGATAACAAACTTTTATAGCAAAAAGTCTCCAAAAGAAAGGGCAAAAGGTTACATAATCTTGCTGCAGGGCTTCATTCTTGGGCAGTCACCAGCTGGTTGCCTGAAAGGGCAAAAGGTTACACAACCTTGCTGCAGGGCTTCATCCTTGGGTGGTCACCAACTGGTCGCCTGATAGGCACTTGTTTCCGGCTTTACCTCTATTTTTAAGAAATACAATGGGTTTCGATGATTGTCACCAATTAACCACTACTTTTTTCTATAGAGGCCTTAACTGTCCCATTAAGATCTTTCCTGTTTCTTCTTTAATAGTAAACACCAAGGAGACTTAGATTTGGCAAGTCTCTTAGTAAATGAGGAAGTTCTTTCTCCTAAGTAGTTATCTCAGCAATTGCCATACATTCTTTCTGTTCTAGCTGAGCCTACAGCTTCTTGTAAATTTCTTACAATTCCTTCTGCTGAAGTGACTTTGTGAAACCCCCAATACTTTTATATTTGCTTATGGCTCGTCTACTAGCTTCCATAAGAGGGGTTTCAGGGTAGCACTTAACTCTGGTGAGTTAGTCATATTTTTAAGACACTCATCAGATATTGGAGTCGTCAAACACTCTTAAGAGCTTTGAATAAGGGAAAGTTGACAATGAGTAAGTACAATGAGCAGTAGAAACAGTAAAAGATTAATAGGCACTCGTATGAGGAAAAGATAGGCAGAAACACATATTTTCCAGGGGTTTTGCCAGCCTTTTCCCAGGAGTAGGCCTCTTAGAAGCCCTATTCTCCGAGGTAGACTTCGGTGAAGTCACAAAACTTGGAGATAGGTTTCTGTAAAGCCCCATTCTCTGAGGTAGACTTCGGTGAAGTCCCAAAACTCAGAGATAGGTCTCGAGGCCCCTATCATGGTCTGATAGATGATTTCCCATGCTAAGCAGACTCTACTGGGGTAGGCGTGGCATGCCACTTCTGGTTTTCTGGTGATTTATTGGAGATAAGAGTCTAACGACTTTTCTGCCCAGGCTGGCTTTGAATTGCGATCTTCAGATCTCAGCCTCCTCAGTATCTAGGATTATAGGCCTGAGCCACTGATGCCCGGCTACTTATAATTCTTCTTCTTCTTCTTCTTTATTTTTTTTGTATGTCGTTCATAGGGCCTGAACTCTGGGTCTGGGTGCTGTCCCTCAGCTCTTCAGCTGTAGACTAGCACTCTACCACTTGAGTCTCAGCACTACTTCCAGATTTTTCTGCTTATGTGGTGCTGAGGAATCGAACTGAGGGCCTCAAGCATGCAAGGCAAACACTCTACCACTGATCCACCTTCCCAGTTCCAACTTCATAATTCTTATGTGACAGACCCTATGGAGGTTAGATGCCCCTTCAGAGAAAGTCCAAAGAACAAAGATGACAAAGAGTTACAAAAAGATCATGAATTATTTTCAAGTAGGTTTTTAAAATAAAATAAAAAAGTGAGAAAATCCCATCTTCCCTTCCAACATATAGGCACAATTTTTTTTTCAGGTACACAAAAAATCAGACACAAATTGAATGGGCATTTCTAAAGTTTGGGCTCATTAGTATACAGGTTCATCTTCAACAGACATCTCTAAGCATTTTCAATGGTAGGAAGATTACAAGCTACTTGGCTACTTCTTTCATTTAGAAATTATAAATTCTGTAGTCATTTAGTCAATTCTCCTAACTTAAAATATTATGTTTTCTAAAAACATCCTCCTTATAGAGAGATTCCACACAGTGGTCCAATTTCAATCCTTTGTAAATTACGCTTTTAAAAATTAAAGGTTGGGCTGGGAATGTGGCTTTGTGCTAGAGTGCTTGCCTAGCATCCAGGAAGCCTGCCATTTGATTCCTCATTACCACATATATAGAAAAATCCAGAAATGGTGGTGTGGCTCAAGTGGTAGAGTGCTAGCCATGAGCAAAAGAAGCTGTGGGACAGTGCCCAGGTCCTGAGTTCAAGCCCCAGGACTGGCAAAAGTAAAAAATTTTTAAAAAATTAAAGGTTTCACCAGGTGCTAGATTACAGCTAATCAGATAGCTGAGATCCAAGCCAGTCTGGGCAGGAAAGAATATAATAATTTTTTTTTTTGGATCCGGTCATGGGGCCTGAACTCTGGGCCTGGGTGCTGTCCCTCAGCTCTTCAACTGAAGACTAGCGCTCTACCACTTGAGCCACAGTGCCACTCCCGGCTTTTTCCTTTTTGCTTATGTGGTACTGAGGAATTGAACCCAGGGACTCATGCATGCAAGGCAAGCGCTCTACCACTGAGCCACCTTCACAGCCCAGAATATAATAATTTTTTTTATCTCCAATTAACCACATCTTTTCCCCCCACTCCCCAGAAACGCCAGAATTGGAGATGTGGTTCAAGTAATAGAGCAGTAGTAGCCTCAAGCAAAAAAGCTGAGGGACAGCACTCAGGTCTTTAGCTCATGCTCCAGAACTGCCACCAAAAGAACAAATAAATGCTTCTGTTCTTTTTAGTGATATATATTTACCATTTAAAAACAATATGTAGCTCCTAGTTCTTCAAGTACCTTGACACTGGTCTTTAGCCTGAAATTAGACATGCTTTTCCAAAAATGAAGAGCTAACATTTAGTGAGATCACTGCCCCCAGTCACACAATATCAGTGATATCACAAGCAATGCTGTTTTTGTTGTTGTTATTGTTGTTTAAACCTAATAAAGAGGTCACATGACTATAGCATAACAATTTTTGATGTTTGAATTTATATTTTCATTTTCAAATGAATTGCTCGAAAATGTGATTTTCCTATTGTCCTTCAATGATGGATTATCTTTATTTTTTCCATATTTTATTATCAATTTATGGTACATGGTAGATTTATTTTGACATGTCCATATACTCATACAATGTGGGGGCTGGGAAGGTGGCTCAGTGGTAGAGTGCTTGCGTTGCATGCATGAGGCCCTGGATTTGATTCCTCAGCACCACATAAGCAGAAAAAGCCAGATGTGGCGTTGTGGCACAAGAAGTAGAGAGCTAGCCTTGAGCTGAAGAGCTGAGGAACAGCGCCCAGGCCCAGAGTGCAGGCCCTATGACTGACAAAAACAAAACAAAATAAAACTCATGCAATGTACCTTGATCAAACTCACACCTTCTTTTCAACTCTCCCTCAACTCTGCTAGCGAGAGATTTGATTGAAGACTCAGGAGAAGGGCCCAGAGACAGAAGATTCATTACAAGAAAGAGATGAACAATAGGGTGGGCGTCTTGGGGTGCAGAAGATGTCTTGTGGAGCAAAAAGAATATTTATAGGTTCCACAAAACTGCAGAGCAATAGGGAAGTTTTCCTAACACCATTTTTCTTGGTTCAATTCTGGATTGAAAGCTCTTTCATAACTTTGCCCCATACACATAGTATTTTTTTGTTTTTGCTTTGCCAGTGACCGCTGCTTCTATAGAGATATTTCCTGCCCAAGTTCGGGGAACACCTTATTTGGACATTTCCTGTTTGTCTGTTTCTTTGTAGTGTGAGCTGATGATGCTCAGTGAGGCACCAGGGGAAGTTGGCTCTGTGCTCTTTTTTCTGTTCTGATCTGTGCAAAGTAGCCTGTTCTCCTGGTGCTATCTGCAACTGAAGAGCAAAGATCTGGAGCCAAAGATCTTACTGTGGACCTTATAGAAAAATGTGAGTATCAATACACAATCCATGAAAACAGATAATTATAACTCATGCATCAAGGATGTATATGGCTTATTTCAGTTCAGATCTATAGTTATTTCTGCTTTTGTTTTTTTTATTTGGAAGGTTTTGTTTTGTTGAGACCATATCTCACTATGTAGCTGATGAATGTCCTGAACTTGTGACTCTCTTGCCTCAGCCTCTCAAGTGCTGAAATTACAAGCCTGTGTCACCACCTTGTTCAGCTTATTTTTGTCTTTTTTTGTGCCATTTCTGGGTCTTGAACCTAGGGCCTGATTGCTGAGCTTTATTACCTAAGGCTAGTGCTCTACTTGAGCCACAGCACCCCTTCCAGGTCTTTTGCTGGTTAATTGGAGATGAGAGTCAAGTTGGCATAGAACCCCAGTCCTCATATCTCAGTCTCCTGAGTATCTAGGATTACATGCATTAGTCACCAGTGCCTAGCCTTCTTTTCTTTTTTCTTTTTTTGCGGGGGGAAGGAGGTGCCAGTACTTGAACTTAGGGCCTAGGCACTTTCCCTTAGCTTTTTTGCTCAAGATGAGGACTCTGACACTTGACACAGTTCCACTTCTGGCTTTTTGCTTGTTAGCTAGAGATAGAGTCTCATGGACTTTCCTGCCTGGGCTGCCTTCAAACTTTGATCCTCAGATCTTAGCCTGCTGAGTAGCTAGGATTACAGTTATGAGCCATTAGCACTAGTGTTTTTATTTAGAATTTGGTCATTCTACTGCCTAGTCATTCTCTTTGCAATCATACAGCACTCTTAAATGATATTATTCCATGTCACGGGAGTCTTCCATCTCTGTTAATCATCACCCAGAAAAGAAAGTATTGAGCCTTTAAAATCTATGACTTTTATAAGTCACTGAAAATATTGATACTTGTTTCCTGTAAATCGACCGAAAATTGTATGAAATCCAACAGATGGTGAGAAATTGACTGTTCACTTCTGCCAAATTTGGTCTCAGCAATTATGACAAAATGCTTAGAGTTCTGGATCAGGCCACTTAGGCCTTGGCTTTAGATCAGAACCCTTGATTCATGGACACATTGTAAACTAAAGGAAAGGGAAGGGTAAGAGCTGACTCATTTGGTCATTTTTTCTTATTTTTCCCTTTTCCTTCCCCCCTCCCTTTTCTTTTCCCCTTTTCCTTTTCCCTTCCCCTCTCCCTTTCTCTTTCACTCCTTCACAGTACTGGTATTTGAATTCAGGGCTTTGTGTTTGCTAAGCATGTATAAGTCAGCCACACCCCTTTTTTTACTTAACTTATTTTTCAAATAGAGTATTACACTTATGTCTGTGCCAGCTTGGACGGCAATTTTCCTATTTGTACTTCCCAAATATCTGGAACTACAAATATATAATCATATGTTCAGATTTTTATTGGTTGAAATGTGGTTGCTCAAGATGAGTTCTCTGAAACTTCTTGTCTAGGCTGACCTTAAACTGGAGTCCTCCCAAGTAGCTAGGACTACAGGCAGCACCACTTCTTTTTAGATAAGTTTTCACTGTGTAGCCCATACTGGCCTTGAACTTGCTGTCTACCCAGACTGCGCTTGAATTCTCAGTTCTTCCTCAGCCTTCTGTGTGCTGGGATCAGATATAACTTAGAGTGATATCTCCACTTCATTGAAAAGCAACACAAAAAATCACCTTAAACTTAACTATCACTCATACCAACTACTGAAGTTTTCACTGCTTTTCCCTTTCAGAGGTAATTAGATTGACATTGTTCATTAGGATGATGCTTAATGTTCTTGTGATCTGCTGTTCCCTTCTCCCTGTTTTGGTAGTCAGCTTCTATAGCCCTCCCTAGCTTTGCCCTTGGTAATAATGTAGTAAATGATGTTTTTACCATATAAAATATTAACTACTTTATGTTTTGATAGATATGTAACAGTTTCTGGTAAGCATGAGAGTGATTTTGGAATCCCTTTTGTCACAGTATAGTGGAAAAAACATAGTAGAAAAACTGTGTAAGGCTGGGAAGGTGGCTCAGTGGTAGAGCACTTGCTTGCATGCATGAGGCCATGGGTTCGATTACTCAGCACCACATAAGCAAAAAGAAAAAAATAGCCAGAAGTGGCGCTGTGTCTCAAGTGGTAAAGTGCTAGCCTTGAGCTGAAGAGCTGAGGGACAGAGCCCAGGCCCAGAGTTCAGGCCCCACGACCAGACTCCCCCCCCCCAAAAAAAAAAGAAAAACTGTGTAATTCAGTGTTTTCCATGGCAGCTCATGAACTGGTAAGGAGAAGTGGCTATTTTCAATAACCAGGAGGGGGCTGGTGGAAATACCAGCATGTGCAGTGAATACTGAGTACTTCCTTCATCTTCCTTTAGGTCATCTTTCTCCTAGACTTCTGTTCTTTGGACATTTCACAATGTACTCTCTTGAGAGAGTTCAGTACCTTAACAGAGCTGTTGAAGAAGCTCTACAATGACCCTGAAGGAGGACTGAGCAAGGTAACTTCAGTTGGCCCTGAACCTATTTTGCTTCCTCTCTTCAGAGAGATATGACTCTACCATATAAAACCTACTGGACTACAGATATATACAAATAAGTTGCCTCTAGAAGCTTTATTGGTATTTTTGCCAACAGGGATAGTAAATATCATCTTGATTTGTCATTAGCACAAGAAAGGAGGCCAAAAAGCTGTATATCCAATCATTTTATCCAATCATTTATCCAATCATTTTAGGTTATATTAAGTTACATAAAATCTATGTAAATAAAGACTGTAACTTTTGTCTAGCCAGGTGCTTGTAGCTCATACCTGTAATACTAACTACTCAGGAGTTGAGATCTGAGGATCTCAATTTGAAGCCAGTGCAGGCAGGAAAGCCTGTGAGATTCTTATTTCCAAATAACCAGTTGGGGGGGAGGGGGGCTAATGAGGAGGGGTAGGCTTGAGCTGTGGCTCAAGTGGTGGAGTGCTAGTCTTGAATGAAAAAGCTCAGGGAGAGCACCAAGACCCTGAGTTCAAGCCCCATGACAGGCACACACACACAAAAAATGAAGTCTAAAAGAGAAAATGTACATGGAAAGACAAATAAGAAGGTTTAGTATTTAAAAGAATTATCTCCCATACTTAATTTTTATTATATAAGATTTGTTCACAGTCTTTTTGAGTTTCATAACTGCCTGATGGTAATAGAAAGGGCATGTACATTTAGCAGATCTTTTTTATTTTCTCATTTTGTTTTTTGGTGTAAGACTGGAACTCAAACTTAGTACCTGTTGCTTTGGCTCATTGGGTAGTGCACTACCAACCAACTAATCCATGCCTCCAACCCTGATGTTTTTGTTGGTTGTGGGGCTTAAACTGAGCCTGGGCACTGTTCCTGAGCTTTTCAGCTCAAAGCCAGTGCTCTACCACTTGAGCCACAGCATCCAATCTTAATCGTTTTTTTTTTTTTTTTTGCCAGTATTGGGGCTTGAATTCTGAGCCAGGGCACTATCCCTTAGCCCCTTTTTCTCAAGACTAGCATTCTACCACTTGACCTATTTCTGGCTTTTAATTACAGATAAGACTTTCCTGACAAAGCTGACTTCAAACTGCAATCCTCAGATCTCATCCTCCTGGGTAACTAGGATTAGAATCATGAGCTAAAAAGAAAACTTTATTTTTTAGAGGAAAAAAAGAGTGGTCTTAGACATGCCAAGGTCCTAAGTAAAAATGTGAGCTCTTTAAACTTTTAATTCAGTGTTTTTCTCCAGTGGAATTCATACTAATACTTATTTTTAAAAATAGTTGTGTCACTGCTAAAAGATAAAAGCATGAGTCCCTAAAGTATAATCCTAATGCACTTCTGCTAAGTGATAGATGTCTATTGATCTCTGCGTAGACAGGAAAATCAGATTAGCCTGTATAAAATTTCATCAGGGCTGTCAAAGCCTGTGATCTACAGCACTGATAGTTTATTTTGACAGTTGGTTGTGTAGTAATATCTGGAATTTTCTCTTACTCATTTGTCTGCCTACTGGATGTTGAGACCTGGCAGCAGGAACAGCCTGTGGTATTACATATATGGTCCAAGAAATCTGCCTATAACTATGAAAATAACTGCCATGAAGTATCTGTCTTTGTTAGCCCAAGGGCAACCTATTTTGAAGTGGAATTTGATGAGAGGTGTGAAACCAAAAAGCGCTAAGACTCACATGTTTTTTCTTCCAAGCAATAGTGGATCAAAAACAAGAGAAAGAATATAATAGAGATTATGCCTTCACAGGTATGATTATCTAGAATTTACAGACTCTAGAGGTGGGAAGACACACTGACACAAAGTTGGTACTTATAAGTGGCCTAAGGTAAGTCATATTCCCCAAACAAGGTAAATAAGTACTTCTGTAGCAATTCTTGTCCTTTTTCCAACTTTAGAGCAATAATGGTATGGTGTGTAGAAAGAGAAGGACTAGCTAGGCTCTGGTGGCTCATGGTCATATTGTTCAAAATCCTAGCTACTCAGCAGGTTGATATTTGAGGAATAAGATTTAAAGCTAGCCTAGGTAGACAAATCTAAGATAGCCCTATCTCAACCAGCAAAAAGCCAGAGTGGAGACATGGCTTGAATGGTAGAATGACAGCCATGAGCAAAATAGCTGAAAAATACTCAAAGCTCTAAGTACAAACCTTAATACTGGCACATTTCTAGAATGTAACCACACCCATATTTCTAAGGGTTGCTTTGATACTCTACTTGTAGAAAGGAACAGTTGCAGTAGAGATTATGCAGCCTACAAAAGCTAAAAATTTAACTATCTGGCTCTTCATAAGAAATTTGCTAATACCAGTGTTGTCCAGAATAAATTAAAGAGCTGTTAATCTCTGAGTTCAGAAGGGCCAGTGGATCCAAGAGAAAGACTTAAACCATGGTGAAAGCTAGGAGCCCGGCTGACAGATCTGTTTAATATCTGGGCTGCAGCCTGCTTCAGACTGTTTACTTCTCTCTCCTATCAAGGGTCTTGGTTGAGAACAAAGAACTGAGCCAGTGATCACTGGTTGAGCAGATAGTCACTTGAGTTTTAGAAAGCTGAGCAGCAGTTTTCTACTAATTCTGCTTTCTAAATGTAGTTGTGAGTTTTGTGTTTTGGTATCATCTGTGTACATTTCTCCCTTAATCATTTTGAACTTATAGAAATGGAGACCGCTTTTAAGATTTTTTTGAGTCAAAAAGAATATACTTAACTGCTGAGTTGTTGCCTCCTTCCATCTTGTTGACCACATGACTTTTTTTTCTCTCTAGAACGTGACGTTTAAGGATGGTGCTCTTTCATTCTGACAGCAGTAATAATGAATGGGGCTACAAATTCACTGTCACTGCCTATGGCCTGCCTGATGTTGCCGTGTCTTGTGGGTTAGACTTGCAACTCCTTGTTTCTCGACTAATGGTCCGCCTTGACTCCGCATGGCACTCAACTCTGTGCATCGTAAGTTCACAGTCTTGTCCCTTCCTTTTTCATTACAACTGTGTTGAAGAGCAAGGTAGGAACTCTTTCTCATAGGTGGTCTCCATATCACGAAAGAGCAAGGTATTAATAATGTTTCTTTTTAGTTTTCTTTAAACCAAATCAAAACAGTTTACCCACTGGGCACCATTGGGAAGTTTCTTGACTCAGGCTTTGGCCCTATCACAAAGTACGCTGTGGATGCCCTCTGTGGAGGACAATTGGGGAATTGCTGTTTATAGCAGCAGCATAGTCATTTTTAGAGATTTAAGTATACTCCAAGTAGATGGTAGAAATATAGTCATTTAATTGTTGTTTAAGTGAAATTTATGTGAACATAAATAGGTATGTGAATATATGTATTATCGTAAAATACATTAATCAACTTCGTATCATTTGTTCCAAGGGATAGATTCATAGAATAAATCTTTTGGAGTATTTTATATCTATATAATTTTTTAAACATTTTTCTGATTGTAAAATCAAATATCATTCATCCTAAATGGTCATTTTCTGTTAGGATTTTAAAAAGAGTTAGCTAAGGAAGAACAGCAGCATGTACGTGGTATTCAGGTAAGGAGTAGGTTTATTCATCATTCCAGCTGACACCAGACCATCTTGGTCCTCAACGTGGTGGGGAAAGGCCTGGGAAAGAGAGCTTGAAGAGCTGAGAAAGAGAGAGAAAAGAGCTAGAAAAGAGCTAGAAAAGAGCTAGAATAGAGACCATCTGGGAAAGGTGGGAAAGAGAGAGCGAGGAAAGAGAAGAGACCTGGGAAAGAGAAGAGAAGGAAAGAGATGAGAAAGAGCTATAAAAGAGCAGAGAAAGGTCATCTGGGCCTGAGCTAGACCTTATCTAAGTTATGGGCGGAGAAATTTGTGGCCACATCAAATTCAGATGTCACCTCAGCAGATGCAGATGTGACCTCTTCCATTTGTGCCAGTTGCCTAGATAACGCAAGTACTGGGTACAAAATTTGCTGCGAGGAGGGTGGAGTCTGCTTGCCATCTAGGAGCAGACCTTACACTTTCCAAAGCCTGTGTGTCTAATTTCCCTTAGTTTCTTTTTTAAAAAATTTTATTGTGAAAATACTGTACAGAGGAGTTAAAATTACATTGGCAAGGCAATTAGTACATTTCTTATCAAGCATTGCTGCTACCTCCTTTGTTTCCCCTTCCCATCCTTCTACCTTCCCTACCCTGCCAAAGTTGGAAAGTTCGTTTTTCAACATAAGGATTTGTCCAACTCATTGTTGTAATAGGTCCACCTATATCAGTATTTAAACGGTTTGTTTTTGCCCTTCCACTCCACAAATTATAACAACATCAAATACAATGAAAGCAGGGATTATACCGTGGGGGACAGACATACAAAGCAACAAAGAAATCATCTTATAAATATGTTAAATACAATTGCAAGAAAGAAAAAAAACATTTGACTACTTATCTTGGGGTTCATTTCATCTAGCATCAACTTATCTGACCTTTTCTTCTTGTCTCAGACATAAACTAGTAGTTCATAAACTGACAAATAAATGTAAGGAAGCCAACAAAAAAAATCAGTTCCTCTCATCTGATGATGCCTCTACAACAATGAGGAAAGAGTTCATCCTGCTAAGGAACTATGATAGGATATCAAAAAGAGAATTCATTCTTCTAGGTCTTCCCTATTTTTTCAATGTAACTTAAATGATGTAAAACACAATATACCGCTCATCAGTTTTGCACATTTTTATATGGACTTCACCTCAGTCTACAACATTCCTTCATTATTCTGTTCCTGATATTTTTACACTACCAAGACATAAGAACATTTTCATACAATTTTTATTATAAAAAAACTGTACAGAGGTGTCACATTTATGGGAGCAAATAATGAGTACATTTCTTAACAAGCATTGTTCCCTCTTCCCACCATCCCTTCCCTCCCACCTCCACAAATACGCTCCCCTCCCCCCTCCCCCTGACTAAATTGTAAAGTTCATTTTTCAACAGAGTGTCTTGTGCATCTCATTGTTACAATGAGTTAACCTGTATCCCTATTTAACCATTTTGTATTTCCCTTCCCCTCACCAAATTAGAGAAACATATACACAGGATGTAGGTGTACCAACTTCAAATACAATGAAAACAGGGGTTATAGCGTGGGGGAGGAACATATACAGAAAGAAAAAAAAATCACATTGCACATCATAAGTACGTTAGAAACAATAACAAGAAAGAAAAAACATACTTGTGTCCCTGTCTTAGGGTTCATTTCCCTTAATATCATCTTATCTGCTCATATGCACATAGCTTTTGACTTATTCTGCTTATCTCAGACATATATTAGTTATTGAAAATAAGGGAAACCACGGGACCTATGTTTCTTTGGACTTGGCTTACTTCACTTAATAAATTTTTTTCCAAGACTTTCCAATTCCTAACAAATTGGGTGATACTATTCTTTCTGATGGAGGCATAGCATTCCATTGTTTATATACACCCACATTTTCTTGATCCATTCATCTACTGAGGGGCATCAGGGTTGGCTCTATATCAGCTATTGTAAATAATGCTGCAGTAAACATAGCTGTGCTGGTAGTTTTAGTATGGTCTTGTTTGTGATCATTCGGGTAAATGCCCATAAGTGGGATTGCTGGGTCATAGGAAAGCTTCATATGGAGTCTTTTGAAGAGCCTCCATACTGCTTTCCAAAGTGGTTGAACAAGTTTACACACCCACCAAGAATGCACTAGAGTTCCCTGTGGCCAGATACTCTCCAGCATCTGTTGTTGCAAAAATATGGAACATTTCACTAATTTGCATGTCAACCTTGCTCAGGGGCCATGCTAATCTTCTCTGTATTGTTCCAATTTTAGCGTATTTGCTGCCTAATTGAGCACAGAACATTTTTTATATATAAAGTGTAATTGATTTTCTTAAACTAGACAATTCAAAAAAAAGTAAGTTCAAAAGAATTCTTGTGAAATTTTAGAAGCATGTATTTCTTTTTTTTTTTTTGTTAGCAATACAACAAACTGTTAGTACCATGCATTTCTTACATAAGCACACATTTAAGAATAAAGTCAAGACTGGCATGTCAAAAACAAAATAATTCCAGATATTTGTTGTTCAAGAGATGTGTAGGAGGAGGAATTCAATTGTTCTATACAAGGCACCTGTCATAATGAACACTGCAGCAAGTGTTAAGGTTGTTAAAAGTTTTAAATTTTAAATGTATTTAATTTTGGGAATTTGCATATATATGCCAAAATTAGGACTGTTTGGCAGGTGATAAACTTTTCTATAAAGTATTTAAGGTTTATGGTAGCAGACATATGGTACTAATTATGTACATTTCAGAGTTTATAGAAACATTACCAATAAGAAGTTGCAAAGTCTTTGCGTAAAGAAGCAGAGTGAAGAGTTAAGACTTTGTTAACTAGATAGTTTCTGTTTAATTTTTAGGGCTTCCTTACTTTACATGTTAGTGAGGAACAAATGATGATATAAGCCATATACAAATGATGAGATGAGCCATAAAAAGTAATCTTAGTGGGTAATTTTAAAGACTACTCATAGCCTATAAAACTCTTTTTAAGGGGCTGGGAAGGTGGCTCAGTGGTAAAGCGCTTGCCTTGCATGCTTGAGACCCTGGGTTCGATTCCTCAACACCCATAAACAAAAAACAAGCTGGAAGTGGTGATGTGGCTCAAGTGGTAGAGTGCTAGCCGTGAGCTGAAGAGCTGAGGGGCAGCGCCCAGGCTCAGACTCCAGGGCCACGACCAGACCCAAAATAAAAACCAAAACAAAATCCTCTTTTTAAACATCATAATCTTAGCCAGTTTTAAATGTACAGGAATATGAGAAAGTAGTAAAATCTAATATGTAGAACACTGGTAATTGTTTGTTTTTTTATTTGATTAATCATTAATATTTAATTGTCCATTTTCTTTATTTGTTGCATTGTTTTCCTTTTTGTAATATAATACAACTTTTTATAAGTCGTCCTCAGGAGGTACTTTGAGAAGCTTACTGGGATGGCCAAAGCATTTTTTATAGGTGCATGTGAGTTTACAAAGAAGAAAATTAAGAACAAATTATTTATTAAAAAAATTATCAAGTACAGTCTGAATTAGGAGGGATGATAAAGGTCCACACCCAAAATCTTAGCCTTCGTCTGAAGCGGCGGTATTACAGAGTTGAGACCACAAAAGTGAGAGACTGTTTTTGTGTTTTTTGTTTTTGTCAGTCTTGAGGCTTGAACTCTGGGCCAGAGCGCTGTCCCTGCACTCTTCAGCTCAAGGCTGGCACGCTATCCCTTGAGCCACAGCACCACTTCTGGTTTTCTAGTGGTTTATTAGAGATAAGATTCTCACGGACTTTCCTGCCTGGGCTGGCTTTCAACCGGGATCCTCAGAACTCAGCCTCCTGCATAGCTACGGTTACAGTCCTGAGCCACCGGCACCCAGCAGTGTTTTGTTGATTTTTATTTTGTTGGTCATGGGGCTTGAACTCTGGGTCCTGGGTGCTGTCCCTCAGCTCAAGGCTAGCGGTACCATTTGAGCCTTCGTCTTTTTCTACTTCTGTAGTGCTGAGGAATCAAACCCAGGGCCCCATGCATGCAAGGCAAGCACTCTCCCATTGAGCCACCTTCCCAGCTCCAGAAAGACTATGCTTTAAAAAATCATCTAAACAATATTTGCTTTCTGCTTTGGGTTATATAATGAAATATATGAATATCTTTTTATATTTTTGTGAATTGTCATACTTCTAAATTTATGCTAACTTGAGCCACTTTATCCTTTTCAAAGTCATGAAATATCTCTGAGAGTGTTCTTCTGGGAAGATTATATTTGCACTTATAATTTCTTCTGAGTCATTTTTATTTTTTTATTGTGAAAAAACTGTACAGAGGGATTACAATTACATGGGCAAGATAATGAGTATATTTCTTATCAAGCATTGTAGCCTCCTCCTATATTTCCCCTTCCCATCCATTCCAAGCCTCCCCCCCACCCAATCCTCCCCCCACCCCCTACCAAAGTTGCAAAGTTCGTTTTCGACATGACAACTTGTACTTCTCATTGTTGCAACGGGTCCACCTGTATCCTTATTTAAACGACTTGTTTTTCCCCTTCCCTTCCACAAATTATAACAACATCAAATACAGTGAAAGCAGGGGTTATAATGTGGGAGAGAGACATACAAAGCAACAAGGAAATAATCATATAAATGCGTTAGAAACAAATGAATGAAAGAAAAAAAAACATTTATCTTAGGGTTCATTTTCCTAACATCACCTTTTCTGACCTTTTCTGCTTGACTCATACATATACTAACTATTGCAAATGAGGGAAACCATGGGACCTATGTTTCTTTGGGCTTGGCTTACTTCACTTAATATAATTTTTTCGAAGTCTTTCCAGGCCCATATCAAGCATTGAAATAGAAACAGCAATAAGAGACCTTCCATCTAAGAAAAGTCCAGGACCAGATGGTTTTGCAGCGGAATTCTACAAGGCCATCAAAGCAGAGCTCACACCAATACTCCTCCAACTCTTCAATGAAATTGAAAGAGAAAGTTCACTACTGAACACATTCTATGAAGCCATCATAATCCTCATCCTAAAACCAGGCAGGGAATCATCATTTTTATTTTTTATCAAAATCATTTTATATGTTATATTGATGGGTTATCATACATCAGATACCTTCAAATGTACATGAAGAGTCTAAAGATAGCAGTATGAATATTCTCATACAGCTCTTGTTTATCTGTTATGTACTTTCAGTATTATTGTACTTCTCTCTTTCACCCTTTTTCATTCATGGTCTTTCTCTTTCAGGCTCCATGTCTGCTACTTAGAATTTCAGCTGGTCTATTATCCTTCAGGATCCACTGGTTTTGTGGGAACATGATAGGGACCAACAGTTTCCCTTGCAGTTTTTAACAATTATAAGATTGGCGTGATATTATTCTTTGCCATTCTAAATGGCAAAACAACAGATCTAGGAATTCCTTTTCACTTTTCTTCTGTTATAAATTTTATCTCATAGGAATCATTGGGATAGGTAAGATATTTTGACTTGAGACCTAAAAGTTCTTTTTCTTTTACAAAAAACCTTTGTCTTTGATTATCAGTAAGTAACTACATGTAATGAAAACAAAACTATCCTATTGTAAGCAGACCGAAGTTGTTCACGGGGATGAAAAACAAGGTAATGGGGCAAGTGAGAACAAAGGATACCCATCATAGAGCACAGCTCCTCAGAGCAGTTTAACATGTACACTTTGTGAGAATGACAATGTGCTGGGAACTATTGATTAAATCACTGAACACTGATTTATATATATGTACATGTATTTGCATATGTATATTTATTTATATATGCATATATGTATGTATATGCCCTTATATATGTACACATGTATGTTACTATACACACAAATTCACACATACATATACACATGTATACATGCACACATGGAGAAAGACACATATTTACAGCCAACACAAGTTTCACTAGTTGTTGACTATGCCTTAGATGGAATGCTTGGAACAAAATATGTTGAAAATGTATTTGTCTCCATGAGTTCTTTTACCACTCCTCTTATCTCTTACAACTGGTAGGTTTTGACAGATTCGACTTGCAAAATGCAGTACAAGTCACTTAGGAATCTCAGTAAGTAAAGAATATATGGTGTCTCCCAGCTCCCTACAGAATGCTTGCTCTTATAGACACTCTTAACAACCAAAGTAGCAGGAAAATATCCTTGTAAAGAAT
>NW_027205113.1:0-17464 GCF_024711535.1 Dipodomys merriami | reverse complement strand
CCCCAAGTTGTACAGATCATTTCCAAAATAGTGTCTTGTGAGTATCACTATTGCATTGGTTCCCCCTTTGTCCTTTGTGTCACCATTTTTTTTTATTCTCCTTCCCTTCCCTAATTCAGATAAATGTATATGAAACACCAGGGTATCAAAATCAAATACAATTATGACAGGGGATAAACCATAGGGGGAAAACACTAAACAATCCATATAATACATTTAAAACAACAACAAAGAAAAACCTCTTGTGCCAATGTCTTGGAGTTCATTTCACTTAGCATCATCTTATATGATCATATGTACATAGCTATTGAGCTATTCTGCTCATCTGCTAAGGTTATGTTAGATGGGTCGGGCTTACTTCACTTAATATGATTTTTTCCAAGTCCTTCCCTTTCCTTACAAATGGACTGGTATCTCCCTTTCTTCTATCTATTTCTTAAGAGGAAAATGTTATATGGATTTTTTAAGTGTTTATTTTCTCATGCCAAAAGAGTAAAAAGTTTTTATCTCAGGCTTAAGAAAACACATATAGGCCGGGCGCTGGTGGCTCATGCCTCTAATTCTAGCTACTCAGGAGGCCGAGATCTGAGGATTGCAGTTCAAAGCCAGCCCGGGCAGGAAAGTTCATGAGACTCTAAGTATCCACCAGAAAACCAGAAGTGGAGCTGTGGCTCAAGAGGTAGAGTGCTCGCCTTGAGCTAAAGAGCTCAGGGACAGTGCCTAAGCCCAGAGTTCAAGCCTTACAACCCACAGAAAATAAAACAAACACATATGAATACATTTCATGACATGTAGGTCATTTTATTTCCTTTGTTCCACTTCACTGGTATTTCACAGTTCAGTTCAGAATTTGGGGCTCACTGAGTTAATATCCTTTGATGGGAAGTTGTTGGGAATTTGAGACTTGTATTCACGCTTTTTTGGGCTAGATTATATGGTATAAGAAGGGAGAGACGGTGGATGACTACAAGAGGGAACAGGACAAATGCAGCAAGAATATTCAATGTACATATGAGCTAAAAGAATTACAAAGTATAAAGTGAGCAGGGGAAAGGGCAGGCTGGATGGGAGAAAGTGACCGAAGGAATAACTGAGCAGTACTGGACACTGACATGGACATGTTAAATCGCAACTCCCTTGTGAAACCTTTTGAAATGCAGAAAATAAATATTAAAAATTAAGCAAATTTAAAATCTCTGATTTTTTTTGTAAGTCTTTCCATTATTATATGTGTAGGATAATCTTAGCAGATGAGTCGAATAGCTCAATAGCTATGTACATATGACCACATAAGATGATGCTAAGGGAAATGAACTCTAAGACATGGACACAAGAGGATTTACTTTGTTGTGGTGGTTTTTAATATACTATGTGATTTCTTGTTTCTAATCTATGTTCTCCCCCCTATGGTATTTGATTGGTACCCTAGTATTGTACATATTTTTATCTGAATGAGGGAAGGGAAGGGAAACAACAGAATGATGAGACAAAGGACAAGGTGGGAACCAATGCAACAGCGATATACACAAGACAATATGTTGGAAATGATCTGTACAACTTGAGGGGGTGGTTAGGGGAGAAGAGAGAAAAAACAATTCACACAAAAGTGATATGCACTATATTCATTCATGTTCTATTGGCCAAAGTAAATTACTGTGGTCAAGCTAAAATAAATTAGGTGTTGTATGCAGGAGAACTCTGTGTGGATATATATGGACGTACACATGCACACCTACATATATGAAGAAAGATTTGAAAAAAATGTAATTAAGTCTCTTGGGAAATACTCTGATGGAAGAGTGACATGATGGAACTAAGAAGGACATCGGTCTGCAGCCATAGCTAACACCAGTTGAGATGAGATATATTGCAAACAGAATCACTATTGAGGATGACTTAGTTTTTCCTGACTTTGTAACTACCGGAATCCTATGGATGAAACGTTAGTGCAGTTAATCTCAGGATGTTTACCTTTTTCTCTTTGCACTGCCTGTGGTATTTTAGGAGTTGCCTGAGTCTTAGATATCTTCACTTTTAATCAGTTTTTGTCATGTAGCTACAATAATTTGATCTGGCCAATGCTGTGCAAGAATATTCTGTAGTAAAGAGAAACAAAAATATTGCCTGTGGTCACACCTGTAATCCTAGCTACTCAGACACCTAAGACCTTGCAGGACTGTTGTTCAAAGCCAGCCAGGCCAGAAAATTCTGTGAGACTCCATCTTCAAAGTAACTAGCAAATAGTGGACTACAGGCATGGCTCAAGTGGTAGAATTCCAGTCAAACAGGCAGGTAGGGGAGATGAGTCCCTGAGTCAACCCCCCCCCCATACTGCCAAATAAATGAATAAATAAAACAAAAAAAGCAGAAATAGTTAAATATTCAGCAAAACGAGTCCATTGTGCTATGAGAAAATTGTCTAATGCAGAAAACTACATTCTTTATGAAACCTGTAATATGTAATTCCTGAAAATGTATACTGGGGAGTAAAAACAGAGCTGGGGATTCCTTGGGTCAGAGGTCAGGGGAAGATAGCTATGAGGAAGTTATTAGGATAATCATCACATTGGAGTATACATCAAATTGCAGACCCAAAAGAGGTAAATTCCACATTAATAAAACTAGGGGAAACGTGTGCTTATCAAATAAGAATCACTTTCCTTTTTGAAGTTCAGAAGAGAAAAATAGAAAAACAATCAGTTACTCTTTCTATAAATCTTTGAACTTTGTTTATGTCTGTTTTAGGAGGAACTTGAAACAGCCAAGAAGTTTTTATATTATGAAATGGGCTATAAATCTCGATCTGAACAATTAACAGATCGCTCTGAAATTTGCCTTCTGCCTTCAGACATTGACAGGTATTCCTAATGAGCTTCCTTCTCTCTTTTCTCATTCTTAGTAAGTATGTTTCTAAATCACTCAATGTTGTGTTGCAGGTACAAGAAGAGATTTCATAAGTTTGATGCAGACCAAAAAGGCTTTATTACCATTGTTGATGTTCAGCGTGTATTAGAGGTAACATGTTTTTGGTTCAGCATCAGTCTTTGATAGCAAAAGAGTTTAAGGATAATAATAGTTAACTTTTTTCTCATCTAATATTTCCTACAAACAATATTCTTAGTTTAATTTTAGAAAGCTTGGTCACATTAGGAAAAGGATATGCATAATTTTTAATTAAACTCATTATTTTGTGCTTTTCTCTTAGAATATCAATGTACAAATGGATGAAAATACACTACATGAAATTCTTAATGAAGTAGATTTGAACAAAAATGGGCAGGTTGAACTCAATGAATTTTTACAGGTGAGTTGTTGTGAAAGAGCACATGCATTTTCTTCTGTCTTTTAGTTGTCATTATTGTTCCAAGAATGATTTTTATTAGCATATATTCTACAAAATACATATGGGACTTATTATGATATTTTCCTACATGTGAAGTTGAGGCATGCATTCATTCCCTCCCTCCTTCCTCAATCACTCTCTCCCTCCCTTCCTCTCATTTTCTTCCCCACCCTCCCTCTCTGTTTCCTTCCTTCCTTCCTTCCTTTGGGCCTGTATGCTGTCTCTTAACTTTTTCTTCTTAAAACTCATGCTCTACTACTGCTTCACTTCTAGCTTTTTTTCTGGTTAATCAGACGTAAGAGTCTCATAGACATTCTTGCCTGGGCTGGCTTTGAACCTCAGTCTTCAGATCTCAGCCTCCTAACAGGCATGAGTCAGTGATACCTAGCTAAAGTCCATGTATTGTCACTTCATGTAGAAAGAGAAGAAAATGGGATGTCAGACGCAGCTCTGGCTGTCCACCTTCAAGGAGCAGGCTCTCTTCTCTTGCTTTTCATAAGAAATATTTTATGTGTAACAATTTAGATGAAATCTAAGTTAATTGTGGCTTAAGGAGTATACAAGCAGCTTTTTAAAGAAATCTATCTTGGAATAACACTGTTGGGTCATTCTGTCCAAGAGAGGCAACAAAATATTTCTACTGTGGATTTTTTTTTTTTTTTGTATCAGGGATTAAACTCAGGACTTTTGATTATGCTAGGCAACAACTCTACAACTTGAACCATATACCATCAGCTTTTTGTTTTGTTTGGTTCTCAAACAAAGCTCTGGCTGGCTTTGAACCTCTGATCTTTCTCCCCCAGCCTCCTGAGTACAGTGATTATAAATATATATCACCATGCCCAGCTGGAAGGTATATTGTTTTTATGGAACAAATTACAAATTATAAGAATCATATTTATTTGAGAATATAATTATTAGATTGTTAAGTTATAAATAACAAGGAAAACAGAAGAAATGAAATTTCTTCTGAAGAACCATATAATTTATACATTTTGGTTGCCAATTTTCAATTTACTGAAGTGTCATATGTTTGACCTTTGTAATCATGAAGAAAAGTTTTGTTACTTTAGCTTTAAGCTGGTTGCTAGGCATCATTCCTTAAAAATTCCTTAAAGGAAATGCAAAAAATCCACACATTATTTGTAGCTGTCTATATGACTGTAATCATTTGAAGAATGTATTGGTTTCAAACTAAGCACCCAGGTTTTTTCTGGAAGGTTTAATGGAAAGGTATTTCAAATGAATGCCAGGCCTTGCTTGCACTGTGGCAATGATGAATGCTGAACATGAAATAAATTAATGCTGGGGATTTTGGTCAATGTCAGCCCTTTCTTCAGTGTGTCAAGTTAAACAAACAAGATCAAGGCAAAGGAAATGGTAATTGTCTCTCTGGAGATGAGCTGCAGATAAGAGCATTGTTGAATCTAAATGCAGAAAATTTTCACAGGCTGTGTCCAGCATTACAAAAATGAATGTTTAGTCCTTTTAACTTTTACAGTTTAACTAAGTGCACATTTTAAATTAATTTTAAATTTATGGGTAGGAATTAGAAGTCGTTTAATGAATATTTTTGGTGTCGGTTTCCTGGAGAATATCTTATTATTTGTTTCAGAATGTTAGAGTACTTTTCTTCAAAGAAATGGCTTATGCTTCACTTCATGTGTATTGTAAATAAACAACAGCATTTTGGTTTGAAAATTTCAGGATTTAAGAAACAATAGGAATCTAATTTTGTGGATATGCTATGTGGTTTGAGTTTTAGGTAATATTCTTCACTGTAATAAAGTAAACCACAGAAAATAATTTAAACCATCTGCAGTTTTTCTTGTAGCATTTAAAAATATTTGAGTGTTTCTTATTCAATTCTAAATGAAAGAGACTATTTATTCTCCATGTAAGTACAGACATACAGTGAATTTTCTAAGTTAAAAAGTACTGTATGTATTGTAAAATATATTCAGACTCAAATGTATTTCTTATAATGTGGCTTTTACATTTATGTAATATTTAAAGAAAACTTTGACATTTGGGAGGTTAGTACATGATTTACAGTTTTTGGCTGAAAGAAGTCCTAGCTTGGTCAGTCTTGTTACTGTTCATATACTTCCATGGTCTTTCCAGATCAGGGATAAAACAATATACAATAAATTGTTCTGGCAAGGATGCCAATATTGCTTATATTGCATGATTCATCAGATACAGAGTCTATTTTTGAGTTTGTTTAATATTTTATCGTAGATTAAGAGCCCACATTTATGCTATTAGAGATCTTTATTTTTAATATAGAAAGTCTTCAGAAAGAGCCTGTTTGACATGACTTTATGTCTAGGTTTGGGCTTTTTAAAGACACTTCCATGTCATGTCATGTAGGAGTCCACCTGTAATAAGCAATTGCTTGTGAAACAGCTTTTAATAAGGTCACCAAATTTTGACCCAGCCCCTGGGCAGATACTTCTGACTTACTTACAGAGCTGAGGGGCTTTGTTTGTTGCTGTTGTTTGTTTTTACAAATATACTTCCAAGTGCAACCCTAAAATATTTAGATTTTTTCCATTTTTTTTCTCATGAATGCCCAACTGTATTCTTTTTAAAATATAACTTTAGTGTTATTATTAAGGTGCTCTACAGAGGCATTACCATTTCCAAAAATCAGGTAATGAGTACATTTCTTTTTTGGACACTATCACCCCTTCTTTCACTTTCCCCTAGTTTCCCACTCTAGTTCCTGCTCCACTCCACTTTTTTTTAAGATAAACAGATTGGGGAAATGAGATCAGGAAAAATAAATAGTTAAAGCTGCTTCAATGTGAAAATGTAATAATAATAAAAGGAACAATATACTCAAACTCATAATTGCAAAGTGCTTTCCAGATTAAAGACCTCTGCCCACTGACTGCATGAAATTTCAAGACTAATTCTGATTTTATCCATTTGGCTAAAAATGAATTAACTAAAATCTGGAGTGTTTTTAATTCTTAGGGCAGATCTCTGGGCTTATTTTCAAGGACTTCACATGTAAATTACTTTAAAAAGTCTTGAAAGAATTTGGATTTAGGTGACAGTCAAGTACAGTTACATTAAAAAAAAAAACTAAAGTTAAATATAGGTCTTGCTTTGACTTTGTTTAATCCCTGAATTCCTGTTTGAGATTTTTAGAAATAGAATTAAATATCCAGTGTTTGAAGTTGTTTTAAAAGATATGCCCTATGTATCCTAAGGGAACAGAAAGTGATACATGGGATTTGCTTTTGGTGACAGGCTGATTTACAGGATAGATGTCATTTTATTTTATTTTTCAGCAGTGGATGTGTCTTGGTCTCTTCCTCTCTTTTTGACATGTTCAAAAATGTTCCCCTTCTTATTGGAGCCATAGTATTTTGATAGTATTTTGTGGCTTTTGATAGATCACCTATTTTTGACTGCCACAAGGGTAAGAAGGAGAGAATGAGCTGGCCTACCTTTTGAATCTCTTGCCTGTTTTCTTTTTAAGCTGATGAGTGCTATTCAGAAGGGAAGAGTATCTGGAAGCCGACTTGCTATACTCATGAAAACTGCAGAAGAAAACCTGGACCAAAGAGTTCCAATTCCGGTGGACCGCAGTGGTGGAGGATTGTGAGTCTGACCAGTAAAATCCACAGCCAACCTACACAGAAATGACAAATTATGATGTAGCAAGCAGAGATGACTTAAATCAATTTAACATCATGGTTGTGGTAGCTTTTTTTTAACACTGGAAAACATTCCAAAATTTTGGGTGTTGGTATATTTGCCAATGTAATTTGCCAATACTTTATTTGTACTTGCCATTCAGTCGAGCTTCTAAAAAGTGTATTTTCTCATTTTCAGTGCACATTGATTTGATGTTTTGTATCCATTTTGTGACCTGTTAGACTTGACATTCTTCCTTTCTGTTTATCCACTTATTCTAAATCAATTCTGGAGGCAGAATATTTTGGCAGAAAGAGAAAAAGAAAAAAAGAAAAAAGGGTGGAAAAAAATTCTGTGACATATACCACGCTCTGGATGTTAAGCTTGTAGATAGCATTTTTTTTTAAAACAATGACCTATTAAAAATGATAGCATTTCTGGCAACTTTGCAGTCCTTTTTTTCCTCCAACTGGTCTACCTCCCTCTTCTGAACAATATTGCACAATTTTATGTCCAGGGCATGCCTAGCAAGGCTAAGGGAAAGAAAAAGTTTAGATCTAGTTACAAGTCTCAGAGTGAAGCTCTGAAAGCTTCCAGAATCGCAGGTATAAGATAAGGATAGCACTGACATTTTCTGAGAGTTACAGTGATAGTTTCATCTCAGCAGTTCATTTTTTTCCCCAGTCACTGCTGGTTTTCTTTTGACTATTAGTGTTGCCAGGAAGATCCTGGCTTTTCTTACTCAAAAGCCAATGTTCAATGTGGCAAGTTAAATTTTATGGGATGAGTCCAAATCTTTTCAACCTTTATATAAAATAATAATAATACAATGACTCAATTTTTAATCTCTAGATCCTAACTTTTACAGCAGCAAGTATTGTTAACCCTGTCCTCTTTGTTGACTGTATTTGCAAACAGACAATAAAATGACAAAGAATAGAGTTCTTTATTTATAATCACATTTAAAATAAGGCACAGGACTTTAATATCCAAGGTCAATCTGTTTGTTAAAAGCCCTTTTCTTTCTGTACTCAGTGGAAAAAATTCTTGATATATATTTTAAAAACATACATAAAACATGCAACAAAAATAAAAGTCATTGTGCATTGAATTTAACAAATAATACACTGAGTTAAAATGACATTCTGGCATTTTACATAGTCATCTTAATATTTTTTATTCCTTCCTTCCTTCCTTCCTCTGGCATTTTACATAGTCATCTTAATATTTTTTATTCCTTCCTTCCTTCCTTCCTTCCTTCCTTCCTTCCTTCCTTCCTTCCTTCCTTCCTTCCTTCCCTCCCTCCCTCCTCTGTCTCTCTTTCCTTTCTCTCTCTCTCTCTTTCTCTCTCTCTCTCTTTCTTTCTTTCTTTCTTTCTTTCTTTCTTTCTTTCTTTCTTTCTTTCTTTCTTTCTTTCTTTCTTTCTTTCTTTCTTTCTTTCTTTCTTTCTTTCTTTCTTTCTTTCTTTCTTTCTTGTCTAGATATTGGGATTTGAACCCAGGACATTGTGCTCTTGCTTGGCTTTTTCATTCAAGTCTGGCACTGTGTTTCCTCTTTCAAAGCCAACTATGTACTTCTTTAAAAAGACCAGGTTCTATATAGGGAGAAATAGATCACTTTATTTCACAGCAGATTTTTATTGCATAGACTTAGTCCTAGTTTTGTAAATGAGTACATAACATGGTTATGTACCATTATTTCTACTTATGTCAACACAATAGAATTCTGTGGATAAAACTGTATGCCATAATATAAACTAGGAGGTTTACTTACCTATTGTGCCATCATTTCTGAAGCAAGCACAAACTACTTGGGGAGACAGCATTTATTTTTAGTTGAAGTTTAGATGCTTGCCACTTCCTAAAGTAAATCTAAAACAGTTAGATATTCCCTGCTGTCACTAAGTGATATCCCCAGGTATCACTGTGCTTTTTTTTATTGTTGTTGTTCAAAGTAAAATTTTACACTGTTATTTTGTTGTTGTTGTAAATGAATGGAAGCAAGTGGCTTTTGAAACTTAATGTTTTTCTATTGAGACAATAAATTTGTCTACTGACACTAAATAGGTAGCAAAGCTGTCTTTTAAAACATCCCAGATGACATGCCACAATATTTGTACATTGTACTCTCTCTTTCTCTCCTTCTCTCTCTTTTTCTAGTTAGATCGAGATAACGGTGACTTTTCTCCTCCCTGATTCTGTTACAGTAGGGATGGGATGTAAAGTGTGACTGGCTTGGGCAGACCTGGGTTTGAAAAACAGACCTTGTTTATGCCGGCTTTGCTATGAATGAAGTTCCTATAAGGACAAAGAAGAGTGCAATTTTCTTGATTTGAGCATCTATGCTTTTGCTTAAGGCTGATAATTTAATTCTAAGATACATGCTCCTTCACCAATCCCAGAGACTTGTTTTGGAAATACACTGGTTTTTAAACCATTACTGTGAATAACAGCACCTTAGCATTTTCCTCTATGTTCTTAATTAACCCTTTCTTACTTTTTTATCTGGTTTAAGCAAATGGGGAAAAAATAGAGGAATGCCCCTTCAAAACCATTCTAAACACAAACCAATTTTGTTTCCTTATTTTCTCTCTCTCTCTTTCTTTTCATACAAATTGGTGTTGGGTGATTCTGTTGAGGATTATATCTGGGTGCCAGGGATTGTGTTTTATTTTTACTTTTTTGTCATTAATGTTTTAAGAGCCTTTATAGGGATTCAGGTGAAGGAACCTCATCTGTGCTGGAGAGTTGGCTACTCTAACTTGCTCCACTTCAGTCATAACAATGATAATGCTGGATCATTTGTAAAAGCGAGGTTGTCTGCCTCACGTCCATCTTGCTGCAGCACATTTGCTTCTGATGAGTTTGTACTGAGTGTAACTAGGATTTCTACAATTAAATGCATGCTTCTTATTCTGCCTTAGTTTATAAATGGCTTGATTTTGTCTGTTTCAAAATAGGTATCTTCCTTTTTTGTAAAAAACAAAAAAGTTATTCTGACTTTTACTACACATACTATAAGGTTCATCACTGATTTTCTTTCCCTCTTTTTTTATTCATTTATAAAGATTTTTTGCCTCTGAATGTAATCACATATGAAGTCAATGACGCTGTAACTTGCACAATTTGCATTGTGTCAACTTTTTAAGGGAATTAAAACAAGCTCTGCTTGTTTTCAAAGAATATCAAGTATAAACACAGTACTGAATGAATATATACACTGCATGTTTTCATACATGGCACTTTTATGTATTGTATTGGGTTATTGTTCTAGATTGGACTGTTAAATACTATATTTGAGGCTGGATTGTCATTTTTATAACTGTCTTGGTATTTTATTGCCATTATTTATTACTTTTGATATACAGAATGAGCTGCATGCATTTATAGAGCAATAAGACGATGTATTTAATGTGCCTTGTTTTTAACTGAATAAGAACTGAAAGCATGAATCAATAAAACTGATTAAAATGCTTCATTTGCTGGCATTTTGGTATTCCTTGCAGTTAGACAAATAACTTTAATTACTCCTGAAGTTTTTTTTTCTAAGTTTGAAAATATTTTCAGAAACTACTTTTCAATGATATGTTAATCTTCAAAGTTGGAATTGTGTAATTGAGTCTCAAAGATGAAATCTCTGCATAGACAGATGTAATCTTATGAGACTACCAGAATGAAATATTTGTATTAATTTGTTGCTGGAGCCGTTAGGGCTGTGATTTTTGTATTTGTGCAATCCTACTCTGAACTTACATTTATCCTATTACAACTCAGTTGAGTTCTTTTTCTTTTCCTCCCCCCTCTCGCCCCCTGCCTTGCCTTTTTTTGTCAAATAGAACCTTCAGCCTCAGAGTTCCCAGGCACACTGATGAATTTTATCATAACTAAAATCAATAGAAATGAATGGGAAAGATTACATAATCCATTTTGATCATCTTACATGTCAAGTTAGTGCAGGGTTGCCAAGTGTTGATAAATGCTCTGACAGAAAAAAGTGCTATATATTTTCATTGTCAGTAAATCAGTAAAACTGTTATCAGTTTTAACACTGGGCAAATTTTATAATGCCCTTTTTTTTTTTTAATAGGTTTTAACTTACACAGGTCCATGGAGTATGTTCTCCATTTTGTGCTTTAGATATGCTGCCTTCTGGTTTGGTGTGCTCAAAGGCATTTGTGAGCTTTTGAAGGTCCTTTGAAATGGAATAGACTATCCAAAGCCAGGCCTCCCAGGCAGACTTGAACAATGAACTGTTAGTTGAATACCTGGAAAAAAACATATAAGCAACTCAAAACATTTTTTTTCATTGATCTAGTCTATCAAATTTGATAGTACTTTCAAATTTGTCAAAAGATTGTCCCCAGTTTTCAAAATGTATAAAATTGATGGTTATAAAAAAGTGAAACATGATATAGCATCAATATTTTGCAATGACTGTCAATAGTGTGTTATCACTGGTGTCAGATTTTCACATGATGGAATTTGACTTGTGAAGGGAAGAAGCAACAGAAGTTTTAAATTGATCTGGTACCCTTATAATAATAATTTCTGTATAGGAGGCAGAAATGATGAGCCATTTGTGCCATTTGTGTACTTTGTAGTTTAGGTCTCTAATTAGCAACCGATTTTGTGAAATGCAAGCACAGAACATGATGCATTTGAGCCTAGATGATACCACCGGCAGATGTGCGGGTCCTTGTGGTAAGAGCTCTGGGTACTTTGGGGGGGAAAATTAATAGATACCCTTATATTTTTGCCACCTAGTCCAGAATAAAAAGCAATATATCTTTTTTTTTGAATTGTGAAAATACCGTACAGAGAGGTTACAATTACATGGGCAAGGTAATGAGTACATTTCTTATCAAGCATTGTTGCCTCCTCCTTTGTTTCCCCTTCCAAGTGAAGCAATATATTTCTTTAGCAGAATTATTAGGCCTATCTGGGTCTTCCACTCTTGGCATTGAATTAAATTGTTTATTATACCCTATGGGAGGTGTTCTTGTTGGAGCTACCTGAATCTAGGGAGTGTACAGTCTATATCCTTTACTTGTAATTATAGTTATGGTTAGTATATAATGTCAGTGAACAGAGAGGAAGATTGAATTGCCTAGAACCTGTCTTGGACATTATATCTTGGCACATAGTACAGCTAGTTACACTTCTGAGCCATTCAAATCCAGTTTTATATCTTAAGCAGAGCATCCCTGTACATTTTCCAGGCAAATGACTCCTTTAGAACCAAGTTTCCTTTTATTCCTTGGCTGCTTGGCTTGCTTGCACTGTGTCAAGGAGTTTAGAGGTGTTAAAAATACATATGCATTTGAATTCTTTTTTCTGTTGGCCCTAGTATCTATAACAGAATAGTTTTGGTGCTATGAATCTTAAATTAGAGTGGTTTTACATTTATATATGTATATATGTATATATCTGTACACATATATATGTATATATGTACACATATATATGTGCATACACATAGATATATACACCCACATACTCATAGGATTTCTTTGTTTTGATCTTAGAAACTGAGTCTAATGACTTTTGTTAGTAATTCTGGAATCAGAAACAGTCCTAAATTCAGCCTCTTTCTTTTTGTTAGTTTTATTTTTTCAAGTCCAATATAGAAATATCTGATTTTTGCTTGCCTAAATTAGCTAAACATAATGGGTTCATTTTTTGCCTGACTTTTTTTTGTTAAGCAAGTCCTTCCTTCTTTGGTGGCACCTATCCCCACAAAAAGGGAAGTAAAAGTGAATAGGCCCTTCTTCCCTTTAAATTGTTGCTTCAATTTGTTTTTGTTTGCATCCCATTATTAATTGATTTACAATTCATTTTTATGCACATGGAGTTTTCCAATCCAAGTTAAGATGCTGTAAATCTTAAATCCATTGAAATCACAGTGAAATATTTCATTTTATCCCATGAATCATTTGCCATCCTTATTGCAGAAAAATGGCAAAATTATAATGTACCATGTTTTCATAAATTACCATCCTCTACCCCACCATCCTAGCACCCCAGTGTCGGAGTCAGACACTTGTGGTAAACAACTCCAGTTGACAGGAGGCTGATCAAAATTTCATACTATTACAAATTAATTCTTCTAGAATGGTGGAGTATTTAACTTGTTACCAAATATATCATCTATTGTATAAGTAAAAAAAAAAAAAAAAACCCAGCTTGATTTTAAAGTCAGCCCTGTGATTGCTAGTATCGCAAAAGAGGAAGAGTGCTGAGTTCCTTAAATAATGTATATAATTTTCATTGAGTTTCATATATCAAAGTAGTCATTTTTATCCTGAAAGGTGTGTGCTTTGCACTATGTGTTTGAACACTATTAAAAAATCATAACTTTTCCCAAAAAGGACAAATCATAGGTTTCCATTTCTCAATTTTTCAAGAATGAGTATATGCAGCCCTGTCCTCTCAATCAGTAAAAGTAATATGCATAAAATTAACAAAACTGAAAATAATTTTTAAAAAGAAATACTGTTAAAAGTAATAAATGAAGCCAGGTACTAGGTTGTAATGTTATTAAATGGGGAGATTTGTCTTTTGCTCTTAATTTCTGTTTTATTGTCAGATCATATTAGGAACCATGGGTCGGTTATTTATGCAGCCTAAAAAGGAAGTTTATCCTGATAAATATATTCATCATAGTGAACTGCTAAACTGTTTTCAGAATGGGCCATTTTTTAAATGGTGCTTATCCAGCTTGATCCATGCTTTAAGCAGCACTGAACCATTAAATAAAACCCTGGACAAAATGTCTTTGAAAAGGGTTAATTAGCTTTAATATTGATTTATTCCATATAGGACACTAATAGACTAGAACATTTATTTCTGTTTTGGATCATTAAAAACTGGCTTTAGCTCTTGAACAATTTGTTTCTAATAATTAAAAATTAGACCAATTAGAGTAGTTGCAATATAAGCTACTATCCCTATGCATATTTTTATGTAAACAAAAACCAGATCACTATTTCACAGTTCCTTACAGTTCCAACAGAAACACAGTCTCATGAGGCCATTAAGCTGGAGGTAGGAGCAGGTCTACTTTAACTCTAAAAAGAAGGATGACGTGCAGAGGGAGTTTGCAATGAAAACTCACAGAAGCTAAACTGGCATATGCTGCTCTCAAGGTCGATTTTTTTCCCCTCTCCCATCTCTCTTCTCTGTTACTTTGTTTTCTCCATTCATTGGCTTTACACTGGGAAACTGACTACATGGAAAAGTTTACCTTGGCAGAGGTGTTTGTCTATCTGTGGGATACCTTCCTTGCTGAGCTTAGTTTTTGTTCTTATGCTGCCCTCTAATGGATACCAAATTATTTCATTAGGCCCAGAACAAAAGTAAATTTTCTGCTTCTAAAGTCCCTACACCAGTCTATCACTCTTGAAAAGTAGGGCATGACTGTTTTTCTCCTTAGCACATGTGCTAGCAGAGAGGACATTGTGCTAATTGTGTAGGATTGCCCTTGCCCAAGTTACATTCTTGTCCTGGACAGAAGAGGAACAGTAATGCTAATGTGTGCTCTACCATACTTTCCTTTCCCCTTTTTTTTTCCTGCCAGCAATCAGAATGAATTGATGTTCTGAAGGACTTAAAAATGAGGAATAAAAACAGTGTAAGTGCTGTATTAAGATGATATGCTGTATGTTTTATCAGCCACTGGCACCTAGTTCAAAAGACAAAAAAATTAGCAGCAGTGGTTTGGGAATAGGCCTGTGCACGAGGTGGATATCAAATCCATACATGAAGAATATCAGCACTTTTCACATGCTGCTTTCTGACACCCATTGCTAGACTGAAAACTATCTCTATTGTCCAGTTTGATTGCTTGAATCAAACTGATTTACAGCAAATCCATCTGAGCTTTGATAAATCTATTACAGTTTCATTTCACTGATTTCATTAACGTGAATAAAACCAGCCATGCTTTCTGCATAACTGCCTTTTAATGGCTTGGCCCTGTCACCTGCCTGAATATTAATCCCCCTGACTTATTGCTCCACAGAGGGAATGAGTAATGGGTATTTGAATGTGATCAGCACAGTACAATGCAATTAAGGAAGCAGTACTGTTCTGTGCCTTTAATCCTGAACTAATTTGAATTGCAGTTTGATAGCACAGTGAATCCTGCATAATTATGTAGGGTGCATATTAAACTCTGTGACAAACCGGAGAAGCTTTTAACCATCACAGCTATGGTAGACAAGTGAAGGCTAGAGTCAGAGAGCCCACTATTGGTCTGAGAGCTCAATTAATAGAAAACCTTCAGTGGGGAAGGTCTGAACGTGCAACATATCTTGGAACAAAAATACATAGTGTTGACATGCTTCAAAGAGATTTTAACTTACAAGCATTGGGACTCTCATAGTTCCCGTTGAGTTTACAAGAGTAGCAAGGCAAAAGTCCCTTAACAAAACTTGATATTCTCTGTGCTTTTCAGCAGTGAGAAAATCAGCAGCTGTCATAATGAATAGCTTCTTAGCATTTTGACTATCCAGTTGTTTTGTACTCTGCAGTTGTATAAATAGTGCATTGAAACACATTGAACAGGTCAGTTAGGGAAATAAATACATGTGTGCACACACAGAGACACACACGGAGATATAACTATGTAGAATGTTTCTACTTAAAATATTGTCTTTTCCTCTGAAGTTTGAAAATCGTTTCATCAGGAATCGGGCTTCCTAGAAGTATATATATTATGCCATGGGAAATTATTTACTGCTGTTGTATGGATTCTTTTATTACTCTATGTTAATGCTAAGGACAATAAAACAAATGTTGCTTATACTTTGTAACATTCTGTGAATATACTGGCAATTGATTTGCATGATGGCTTAGGAGTTTTCTTTCTTTTCTAAAAAATCCAACTCCAGGCTGTGGCAGAGAATGACCAGAAATAGTGGTCCTTTCTTGCTGCTGTTAGTTTCATAACTGAATAGAATTAAGAAAATGAGATGTATTGAGTTATGTACTAGACTGGTCCTGCAGTAGGGATAACCATATAAGGCAAGAAGGACTCATTCGCTGCTGTTGGGGCATTTAAGGTAAAGACTCAATATCATAACTTCAATGCACATTATTATCCAAATAAAAATGACATTTTGGTTCTACTTAACTATTTTTATATAGCACTTTAATTCCACTTTGCTACAGTCTCTCTGATACTTAAATTTTTCATGGATGAAATAAAGATAATAAACAAGGAGATGCCTTTTAACTAGTAGAGATAAGACAATTATGTTCATAGGCAATGTGTATTAAATAAGCCTCATAATTGTTTATAATCTAATCCATTCAGTTTTTAAACATAGAAATTTGTTTCTGTGTCACCTAATTGATTCTTTAATGATGCAGGTGATAGAATATGAACTTAATGAAGTTTTAGGAAATTTGGATACCTAAGAGTCATTGCATACATATATAGATATGTATTTAAAGTTATTCAGTTGGGAATGCAGCTTTAATCTGACAAATTGTTATTCAAAATACACTAAATGCAAAATATATTCACCAAAATGGAGTTGGGGGAGGAAGTGACTTCCCTCAGGGTATACAATAATATTACCAGGATTACAGACCTTTAATTTTTTTCAATCTAATTGAATCCAATAGAATTACTGAAGGTTCTTAAGAGTCCCTGTACCCTGCTGGGCTACTTTAATCTAAATATTGCTAGTTAACCTTGTTTTTCAAAAATACATTGGAAAAAGCTAAATGGAGCCTTTTTCCATAATCAGTTTACATTATGTTGCACACTAACTGTTGATTACTTTTTGCAGAGATGGATTATTTCCCTTATGCTACCTGAAATAATTTTTTCAACTAAAGTACTAGACACTGATTAAATAAAATACTTTTGTTTGTAAAGCCTCAAAAAACATATCAGAAGTGAAAAACAGATATGAAGAAACTAGGAAGAAAGCATCTTGGAGCTGATGTTAAAACACCTTCTGATGGATTGATTTTATAAATCAAAGCATGTATAGCACTCCAGAAAGTTGAAATATTTCAAAGGCTAAGCAAAATGCAACATTTGGAAAACAATTAGAAAATACAAAGCATGTCTTCATCATGCTTTTAATTCTTTTATCTTTAAGTAGTTGTATAAAAGGAGTTTCAATTTAAGAGTACGTCATATTTTTAAGAGTGGTCCTTTAGTGTACAAAATCTCAATAGATTACTTTTAAAGGAGAAAATAGTCCTCTAATTTTATTTTTTTTAAAGAACTTCTGAGATGCTCATTGTATTTTTTTCCATTTATGTTAAGACATAATAATTTCAAGAACCTGTTGTAGCTATCTTATCAAACATGTCCAAGCAATCTTTGCTTACTGATTTAAAGATCTTATTTTTTTTAAAAAAAGAACTTAATTATGGCATTTTTTGTATCATTACAAGTAATTTTTTATTAATCAAAGCCCTACAAAAATTATAGTAGTGAAGGTTCCTCCTT
>NW_027205111.1:0-17483 GCF_024711535.1 Dipodomys merriami | reverse complement strand
AGAGAGAAAGAGAGAGAGAAAGAGAGAAAGAGAGAAAGAAAGAAAGAAAGAAAGAAAGAAAGAAAGAAAGAAAGGAAGGAAGGAAGGAAGGAAGGAAGGAAGGAAGGAAGGAAGGAAGGAAGGAAGGAAAGAAGGAAGGAATGAAGGAAGAAGGAAGGAGGAAGAGGAAGAGGGAGGGAGGGAGGGAGGGGGAAGGAGGGGGAGGGAGGGAGGGGGGAGGGAGGAAGGAAGGCAGTCAGGCAGGCAGGCAGGCAGGCAGGCAGGCAGGCAGGCTGTGTGACCTGTCCAGATAGGCAAGATTCTGAGGTATGTATACAACTTGCGTTTCCTGACAATACAACATCTGAATCCAGCTAGTTAGGGCAATTGCTCCCCAGGGGGACACAAATCCCTCCCAAAGGCACTGTCCTCAATACATTCACCATGCCAGACATGTGCTTTGCCTATTGTCTCTTCATTACAACCTCCTCCGAAGAGCTCTGCTTGGTAACAAATGAGTGCAGACTTCACAAATGGTCTGGAAGCGGCACCTTGTTCTTGGTGAACTCCATAGAAGCAAAGAATGAATTAAAAGACGTCCTCAACCAAGAGTGGTCTTTTTCCTTCCCTTCACCAGCAGCTGGAGAGGAGAGAACAGAGATGCTACAAAAGACCCCACAGCAGAAGAAAGACACCCATAAAGAGGGATGTATCCAGTCCCCAATGCCAACAGTCTGGCGATTGTTGGTGGACTCAGATGCTTTCCTTACCTTCCTCTTCTTCCTCATTTGACTCCCCAGAAAGGAGTTGTCCTCTAGTGAAACCCTGGAAGATGACAGTTCTGGCATTCCTATACTCTGTACAGCGATAGATGATTTCTTTCTCCTCCCAACATCAGCCTAGGTCACTTCCCACTTGAACATGCAATTTCCTCTGAGGAAAGATGTCCTCATAAAGTGCTTATTCGGATTCACTACATGCCCATAGATTCGTCATTTCTCATGCACTGTCCATGAAGCCAACATTGCTGGTCCCAAGACTACACCTCTACCCTTTGTCTTGTATACAAGTTTATCCAATTTGGAGATAGGAAGGGGAATCACAGAAACAGTGGGACAAAGGGTGAACCAATGCAACAGCGATACTCTCTAGACACTATGTTGGAAATGAGCTTTACAACTAGGGGAGATTGGACTTGGTATTGGGGGGAGAAACTGAGGGAGGGGTAACATTGATCAAAAAGAAATGTACTCATGGGGCTGGGAATGTGGCTTAGTGGCAGAGCTCTTCCCTTGCATGCATGAGGCCCTGGGTTCGATTTTCTCAGCACCACATAAGCAAAAAGAAAAAAAAGCCGGAAGTGGCACTGTGGCTCAAGTGGTAAAGCGCTAGCCTTGATCTAAAGAGCTGGGGGACAGCACCCAGGCCCAGAGTTCAGGCCCCATGACCGGACTCAAAAAAAAGAAAGAAATGTACTCATTACCTTAACTTATGTAACTGTAACCCCTTTGTACATCAACTTTACAATAAAATTTAAATTAAAAAAGACTACACCTGGTATAGCAAGGCTTGAGGAGCAGACAAGTAGAGAATGCCTTTGCTCTTGGTGGAACCAATTAAGATTTCCCTCCATTATAGACAATTTCTGACATATGATGGTTTTGATGGCACTAATTCAATACACTCTGTAGCAGCAGTCCTCTGACTTCGAATGTTAAGGGAGATGTAGCTATGGGCCAGCCACATAAGATAGTCAACATTTTATTTAGAATAGGTTTTGTTTTCAACAAAACTGTCCAACTATAGGCTAATGTAAGAGTTGGGGCGTGCCTGACATAGGCTCAGTCAAGCTATGATGTTTAGTAGGCTGGATATAGTAAAAGCATTTGCTTTTTTATGTTTAGTCTTTGTTGTTGTTTTTAAACTTAATTTACTGTTAAATTATTATAAAGGTGACATACAGAGGGATTACAATTACACGAGTCAATGAGTACATTTCCTCTCATACAGTGTGTTCTGTTCCCTCCCTCTCCCCCAGTGCCTCCCTCCCATCTCCAGCCACAAGTTGTGCAGTCCACTTTCATCAGTCCAGTGCGTCTCACTGCTGCACTTTTCCACCATTTTTCCCTTGAGTTTTGTACCTTCTTCACAACCTCCCAAAGATACACAGGTGAATATACTACACATTAAAAAAAAGAAGACAGAATCACCAAAAAAATTAAAATTTTTAAAAAGGGAGAGATCTGTTGTTTCCATATCTTGGAGTTCATTTCAAGATATAGTTATAATTTTATATAAAGAGGCTACACAGGCATTGCTTTTTTTGTGTTTCTCTTCTAAGTATCCTCCTTTGATCTCACTGTATGTGAGTATGTAGAATCCTGTATAATTTATCGTATCCCAGTGTATTTTAAATTTAATTTCCTCACATCAGAGAGAATATGTGCCATTTATCTCTCTGAGCTTGGCTTACCTCACTCAATAGGATTTGTTCTAGGTCCATCCATTTCCCTGCAAATGACATTTTTTTCCCTAAGGGCTGTGTAAAATTCCATTGTGTATAAGTACCACATTTTGGATCCATTCATCTATTATGGGACATCTTGTGTCTTTCCTTATCCTGACTATTGTGAATAATGCAGCAACAAACATGGATGTGCAGATGTCCTTATCATGTCCTGGTTCATGTTCTTCTTATTTTTCCTCGCTCAGTATAATGTTGGCTGTTGGTCTGTCATACACAGCTATTATTATTTTAAGGAATGTTCCTTCTATTACTACCTTCTCCAAAGCTTTTAACATGAATGGATGTTGTATTTTGGAAGACTTTTTCTGCATCTATTGAGATGATCATGTGGTGCTTGTCCTTGGCTCTGTTGATGTAGTGTATTACATTTATTGATTTATATATGTCAAACCAGCCTTGCATCTGTGGGATGAAGCTTACCTGATCATAATAATAGTGTATGATTTTTATTAGTTTCTGGATTCTGTTGACTAGTATTTTATTTATTTTTTTAATATTATTTTATTTTGTTTGAGAACATACTGTACAGAGGGGCTACAATTACATGGGCAGGATAATGCATACATTTCTTACCAAGCATTGCAGCCTCCTCCTTTGTTTACCCTTCACCTCCCTTCCCAGCCTCCCCCCTCCCCCCACCCAATTATACCCCCCTCCCCCCCCCACCGACATTGTAAAGCTGGTTTTGACATGACATTTTGTACTTCTCATTGTTGCAACAGGTCCACCTGAATCCTTAAACGACTTGTTTGCCCCCATCTCCTCCACATGTTATACTGACATCAAATATAGTGAAAGCGGGGGTTACACTGTGGGGGAGGGACATACAAAGCAACAAAGAAATAATCTTATAAATGCGTTAGAAACATATGCATGAAAGAAACGAAAACATTAAAATACATATTTAAGGGTTCATTTTCCTAACATCACATTATCTGACCTTTTCTGCTTGACTCATACCTATACTAGATATTGCAAATAAGGGAAACCATGGGACCTATGCTTCTTTGGGCCTGGCTTACTTCACTTAATATAATTTTTTCCAAGCCTTTCCATTTCCTAACAAATGGGGAAATGTCATTCTTTCTGATGGAGGCATAGAATTCCATTGTGTATATATACCACATTTTCTTGGCTAGTATTTTATAAAGGAGCTTTTTATCTGTGTTCATCAGAGAAATTGGTCAATAGTTCTCTTTTTTTGTTGGATCCTTGTCTGGTTTGGGGATGAATGCGGTATTAGTTTCATAGAATGAGTTTGTAATTGATCCTTCTGTTTCCATTTCACAGAAAATTTGAGGAGTGTTGGTGTTAGTTTATCTTTACAAGTCTTACAGAATTCAGCCATGAATCCATCAGGACCTGGGCTTTTCCTTCTTGAAAGACTTCTGATTATGTCCTCAATCTTTTGTGTGTTATGGGCTTGTTTAGTTGGTGTATATCTTCTTGGTCCAGCCTTGACAGTTTGTATACCTCTAGAAATTTATCTATTTCTACTTGAGCATAGGTGTTGAAAGTAGTCCTTTATAATTGTTTGGATTTCTTGGATGTTGTAATGTTTCCTATGGCATCTCTAATTTTATTAACTTGAATCCTTTTCTTCATCAGTCTAGCTGTTCATTTGATTGATTTTTTTTTTCAAAGAGCCAGCTCTTGTTTCATTGAGTCTATGTATAGTTTGTCAATCTCTATTTCATTCATTTCTGCCCTAATCCTGGCTATCTAGTAGTTTGGGGTTTGGTTTGTTCTTGTTTTTCTAGCAGTTTTAGTTGCATCATGAGGTTATTGACTTGAGTTGTTTCTGCTTTATATGTACACTTAGGGCTATGAACTTTCCTCCTAGTACTGCTTTTGCTGTATCCCAGAGGTTACATTTTGATTTATCTTCCTCGACTCTTAAGAACTTTCTAATTTCCTCCTTTATTTATTTGGTGACTCGTGTGTCATTCAGTAGTGTGTTATTCAGTTCCTATGTGTTGGAGAGTTTTCTGCAATATGTTTGTTTTTGAGAAGTAGCTTGATTCCATGTGGTCAGATAGGATCCTCTTGTATTTGCTTAGGTTCTTTTTGTGTCCTATGATATATTCAATTTTGGGGAATGTTCCAGGAGCTGCTGAGAAGAATGTAAATTGGGTCACTGTTGGATGGAATACTGTGTAGATATCTGTTAAGTCCACTTGGGCTATGCTGTCATTTGATTGGGGGATTTCTTTGCTTATCTTTTGTGTGGTTGACCTGTCCTTTGGTAAGAGTGAGTGTTACAATCTTCCACTCTTATTGTGTTGGGGTCTAGTATAGTCTGTAAGTCCAATTGTTTACTGTATTTAGGTGCTTCATTACTTAGTGCATAACTATTGACTACTATGATTACCTCTTCATGGGTCATTCCCTTTATTAATGTGCAATTTCCTTCATTATTTCTTTATACTGATTTTAATGAAAACTCTATTTATCTGCCTTCTTAAAAGATGCATTTGCTTGAAAATATTTTTCCTTCCCTTCACGTGGAATATATTTTTATCTTTTACTGGGACATGAGTTTCTTGGAGACAACAAATAGAAGGATCTTGGTTTTTTGATCCAATCTGCTGCTCTCTGTCTTTCGGTTGGAAAATTGAGTCTGTTGGTGTTTAAGGTTACTATGGAGAGATGTGCCACATTCCCTGCCATCTTCTTGTGTTTCCCAAAAAACTCTTTTAATGATTTTTGTCTAATGTCTTTCCTTGACTTTGATTATTTTCTTCAGATTGCTTCTTCCCTTTACTTTTCTTTGTAATGCTGGTTTTCTGTTCATGACTTGCTTTAATTTTTGTTTGTCAAGAAAAGTTTTAGTTTCACTGTCAGTTGAGAATGCTATCTTCACTGGGCACACCAGTTTGGGCTGGCAGTTGTTGATCTTCAGGATTTAAATGAACCATTCCTGGTTCTCCTTGCATTGAGAGTCTGTGTGAAAGGTCTGAAGTAATTTTGATCTTCTTTCCATTATAAATATAGCTCTTTCTTTGATTTTGTTGCATTTAAAATTAATGCCTTGTTTTGAAAGCGTTTTCACTACAATGTATCCAGAAGTGCTTCTTCTTGGACCCTGTCTACTGGGTATTCTATAGGCTTCTTTCAGATGACTAAGATTTTCTCTCTTCAAAACTGGGGCATTTTCTGTTATTATTTTGCTGAATAGGTTTTCAGTGCCTTCATGTTTCCCAACTATGAGTAGATTTGCTCTTTTAGCTGAATCTACCAATTTTTTATTTTCCTTTGCTATATTCTGAGTGTGTTTTTATATGCCTTTGATTTTTTGTTCTAATTATTGTTTTAGCCTCCACTCCTGATACCCTATTTCCTGTTTCACTTAATCTATTCCTTAGCTTCCTCCTGTGTTTTTTTAAAATAAGGAAATTGAACCTTTCATGTTTCCAAGCTTGTTGTTGAAGTCAGCTCTCAGGGTGTTAATTTCATCTTGTAATGAAGTATGCAGAATTTTTACCTTTCTCTCCATTTCTTTTTGGGTGACTTGTATGTTCTGTGAATTAAATGAATTTTTGATGGATATTGGGTTAATCCAATTATATTACAGAAATAACTATATTCACACTTAAGGCTAACCTCTTCTCAAAACAAGGAAGACCATGTACTAGTGTGCAAGGGAGTGAAAAGTACATCATTTAATTCTGGATCTCCTTGACATGATTTACCCTGGACAACTTAGCCAGGCTTTCCAAAATCTACTTGTTACTATCTCCATACAACAATTAAATTATATCATAGGTCCTTAATCCCTTATCAAAGATTATTTGGATAATACCTGATACATATGTAATATGAAATCTAGAATCTTTTTAGATTTAAAAATAGTAACATGGTATCTGTTAAATATATGACAAGTCTAGTGGGTCTGGGACAGAAGCCTGTCATCACACATTAATATTTACACAGCCTAATGTATACATATTGCACTAAGCAGAAGAACATAAAGATTACCAACAGCTGAATTTCACATCAGGCTTTACTGCCAAATCTCTTCAGATTAGATATGAGTTATAAGTAGACGTTCAGTTTCCAGAGATTTTTCTGGACTACGCAACTATGAGTACAGGGTCTGTGAACCAGTGCTGGGCCTGGGGAAGCATTCTTCTGCTGAAAGAACAGTACAGCCACCTTTCCTCCTATATCATGCAAGCAAAGAAGGCAAAGCCTCTAAGACAAGGACTCGGATGGAGCAGGATCAAACATGAGCATGAGATAACTAAATCTGCTAGATGGGCTCCAAGGTCAAAGCCATATAAGCATCCATGACTTGTCAGTCTTCAAACCATGCATACCCCTTGCACATCGCACACATGTGCATGTGCACACATACGCATACAAATATACTCAGGCAATCAGGGCTCAGAGAATGGCTAAATTCAGAAGTCAGGAAGATGGGCTCAAAAAGTCAAATCTTTCCTAAGAAAACACACCTCAATCCTTCTTTAAGTTCTAAAATTACTGAGAGTTTCTCCACAGAGGCCATTCAACTACACCTCTTGGAAATGTACATTGCAGCATGGGCACTAGACCAAAGATGAAGTCATTTCATAACTCTTCATTTACATGGACAATTTAAAGTCTGCAGGTGTGTAGCCCCCTTATCTTGCTTCTGCATTTTGAACTTGATCTCAAAGCCACACCTCTTTGTGCAGTATCTGGAGATGAAAACTTTTCATAACTTTTTCTTTTCTTAAAGTAACCTCTTTGTGGTCCAGCTGTACCCACTATTTACCATCTGCTTATAACCAGAGCTGCAGTGAAGTGTGGAGCCACTTCCAGGATATGCCCTAGAAGAGCAATCTAAGGTCAGGCCTAGTCCACCCAAACTGCTGGCCAAGGGGTTGAGATCTGCTGGTAAGCAATAGCCTGTGCCCCTGGGAGGTAGTCTATAAAGAAATAATAATAAGCGGGAGGGAATCAGAAGCTCTTTGGTAAATTATGGTAGAAGTGACAGTTCAGTGCCCTGGATAGGAGCTTGGTTTCTGCAGGCAGCTTGGCTGAGCTTGCTGGGTAACTGCACTGGTTGCTAATTTTGTAGCCTTTAGCTCCTTGTGTCAGCTCTGATAGTTTAGTCACCCCTATGATTCTGATAAGAATAGGAACTGCTTCATAGGATAATTGTGGGTAGTAAAATATATTCATGTATATGGACCTGAAGAGGACATATAGTAGGATTCTCTGAAGTTGCTGCCATTATATTCACCTAACTTCTGCTTATAGACTGAATAGTAAGGTGGCAAAGCCACATTTAGAAACCCTCTCTGTGTTGTTTCAAATTCCACATTCTCTCCATTCCCCTTAGTTCCCAGAGTGTCTATATAATCTGTAGAAACCCTCATCTAGAAAGCGGAAAGAGACAGACTGGACTATCACTTTTCTGAGAAGAAGAATGAGACAGGAAGGACATTTTCCATATGCAAATAAGCCAGCATGACCTACAAATAGCAAAGGAAAAATCATCTGCTCCATGCTGCCCGTCATGTCATCCGGTCAATAGCCAAAATATGAAAAACAGAATGTTCTGTCAATCAGAGAACTGAGCTCTAAATCACGTGAGTCCAGCTCTCCTTTTTTCTCTCTCTTCCTTTTTCTCACTCACTTGCTGTTCAGTTACATGAAGACTTCCTGTGCAGAACAGAACCTCCTGCCCTGACTCCATCCTGGAAGCCAGTCACTGAGTCTTAATTGCAGACAATTGTTCTATCACCCAATGGCTGATGAAGCCTGCCTTCAGTCTTTGGGGGCACTGGAGTAGGACCTGTGTGGTCCAGCAGAAGGCTCCCTAGGCTGACTAAAGAACAGACATACAAGGTCTCATCTATGTGGCAAGGAGAAGCGTGAAATTTCCTGCATGTATCCATACTGCTCCTGCTGCCAGCTGGGCAAAGACACAGAAGCAGCCCCATCACTGAGCTCTCTTCCAAACAAGCAACCCTACAGCCTGCCGGGGCTCTGGCCCTGGAGCCAGCAATCTGGCTGAGAATGAATGAGATCCTTCCCAACAGAGTTCCAAGTTGGAAAGAATCATTTTGGGTTTTTTTTTCCAAAAAAAAAAAATGTGGCTATAATTTCTCTGCAGAGAAAGAGACACGTTCGGGGTCATTCTAAAATAGTCTTTTCCGAAGCATCTGTTCTGGTGACAGCTTTCCTCAGCTAAATGAGTACGCAGTGTCTTTGGTTTCCTGTCAAGTTGATCAAAGGGTGTTTGAATGGAGAATGTGCTTTTTAGTAGCCAACCTCTGCTCGGCATGTCTGCAAATACTAAATGAGAGGTGGGTTGAGGGGAGGGGGCTGATGCGGTGCAGTGCCTGGTTGTGCTAATAGCCTTCCTGTGGCTTCTACAGGCTGGAGGATCCAGAGCCAGGTCCAGGTGACAGGGGTGAGGGAATGTCATGAAACCCATCGCATCTCCCACTTGGCTGGGAGATGACTCACCAGCCAGACTCATTAGCACCGAGTCACCCAGGGACTGAGAGGTTCCTTTCAGAAAAAGAGAAGCAGAGACATCCAGCACTCTGCATGCATTTCAATAAGTCTGTTTGATCCAGGGGAAACGGTTCTGTATGACCAGGAACCTAAATCAGCAAATACAAAAGATTCATGGCTGCTAATTAGGAATGCTTTCATGAACTTCTAATAAAGCACAGGACACGTGAGCATTGGGTGTGTGTGTGAGGGGGGAATATCAAGGTACAGTTGCTTCATTTCCTTGGCTCCTCTGTTGTGATTCTGAAGTGTTGGTGACTGTCCCTCACCCATCCACAAGTCTATGTCTGTGAACTCACGTGGGACCTGGTTCTCAACAGGACTTGGCTGAACAATCACTGCTCACATTGGTAACAGCGATGCCCCGTGTGCATTTGTGAAATTTTACCATTCGCGATGCCAGCAAAACACTCAACGCTGACAATAAAAGATGAAACTGGCCTTTTTAGGACATAAATGGCACTGGTGACTCACCTTTTCCTACAGAGCCAAGGCTCAGAGTAGCTCTTCCGCCCTGTCTTTCCAGCAGCTGACATTTGAGACCTCCCAGCTCCCCACAACCCCTCCCTCCCTTCCAATGATGCCAGTTATAGCTTGTTCCCCTCCCCCATTCTGATCATCAGTTCCAGATTCCACTTTCTCAGTTCCAAACTCCACTTTCTCTACGTTTCCTACAGGCTGATGATTGTCTGGGTTCTTCCGCTTTTGCACTGTGTTGTACAGGATCCGCTTCGATCTCTACACGGGTTGAACCTGAGATTTACTCTTTGACCGTTTCCCCAAATCCTGCCGGTGTCTTACACACTCTCCAAGTCAAGTCATCCGAACATTGAGGAATGATTCTGGCTGAAGCTGCTCATTTCTGTAAACACCTCACACTGAATCTTCTATTTTTTTTTAACTTCTGAACATCAGACATCTGTTCCTCTTCATCCCCAAATAGATGAGAACAGCAGTTCCAGACCTCTCCTGCCAAGACCACTGCTGGCCTAACAAATGATGTCTCTACCCCAGCTTTACTTCCTCCCACGCTTGCTTAAATACTGTACATAATTCAAATCTGATCACTCTCATGAAGCATCGTAGGTATCATGTCCAAGTGTCGTGGCCCATCACACAAGCGCTCGGTGTCCACCCTGTGTTTGGTCTCCTAGCACCTAGCCCTAGATGCCAGTTTTGAACCCCAGCCAACACAAGTACCTATAATTGTCCTAAACCGCTATGTCATTTCACTCTGCTCTGCCTTTCCTGGAGCTGCAATGCCATTACCTCCTTCCGCCTTTCTGCCTTGTTCATTTTCAAACCTCAGTTTCTCTTTTCAATGTCTTCTCCTCTTCTGGAAGAATTTCTTTCTCCTACATCCCTACTGAATTTCTGTCTCTGATCATAGAGTCTACCAAGCTACTCTGCAGCACTTATTTATCTATGCCATTCTGGCTATGTGATCTTGACTAAACACTTTCTCATTCCGCATATTTCTCACTTCAGAAGCAGTTAAGAAACACTTAGATATTGGGGCTGTTTCTCTCAAGCTCTGCTCCTTTAGTTATTGCATCTGGAAAAAATAGAGAGAGATGATATCTAGACATACAGAAAGAGAGATGAATAAAAAGACAGGTGATAGATAATAAGCAGATATATAATAGAAAAATGATTGATAGATGACAGACAGACAGACAGACAGATAGATAGATAGATAGATAGATAGATAGATAGATAGATAGATAGATAGATAGATAGATAGATAGATAGATGATAGATAGATAGATATTCAGTATGTATCATCCTTTCCGAACTCTAAACATAAATAACTAAACTTACCTGTCTCCTCCTCTTCTCTCCGTAAGACCTGGTTATCAGCCTGGTTATCAAACCTTTCTTATTTCCCACCTTCACTCTCTCTAGGGCCTTTGAACCAATTTCTGCCTATATGTGCTTAGAAAGTAGCGCTGACTACAAAATGGTTTTCTATAATTCTGCATACATAACATTTTATCGTATGGAATTGTAAATTACTTCCTCATATTCTCTAATGTAAGAAAATAAATGTAATAGTAATTCATTATATTAAATACCCACAGGATAATAATATGAATTATTAATACATCATTATTTTTCCAAGTACTTAGCCCTGCTATGGTTACCTCTGATATTCACTTCCATCTGGGACATTGGACCGTCTTACAGAAGGAATACCTCTGTAAATCCCAAGGTAAAAAAACAGCAGTATATTCACCCCAAAACCTAGGCATAGAGCTTCCCTATGACCCAGCAATCCTACTTATGGGCATTTACCTGAATGATCACAAACAAGACCATACTAAAGCTACCAGCACAACTATGTTTATTGCAGCATTATTTACCATAGCTAAGATATAGAACCAACCCAGATGCCCCTCAATAGATGAATGGATCAAGAAAATGTGGTATCTATACACAATGGAATTCTATGCCTCTGGAAGAGGAAATGGAAAGACTTGGAAAAAATTATATTAAGTGAAGTAAGCCAGGCTCAAAGAAACATAGGTCCCATGGTTTCCCGTATTTACAATAACTAGTGTATGTCTGAGATAAGCAGAAACATTCAGACAAGTTGATGTTAGGTGAAATGAACCCCAAGATAAGGACCCAAATGGTTTTTTTGCTTGCTATTGTTTCTAACATATTTATAAGATGATTTCTTTGTTGTTTTGTATATCCCTCCCCCATGGTATAACCCCTGTTTTCATTGTATTTGATGTTGGTATACTTTGTGGAGGTGAAGGGAAAAAAACAAATTGTTTAAATAGGGATACAGGTGGACCCATTGAAACAATGAGATGTACAAGACGTTATGTCAAAAAACTAACTTGACAACATTGGCGGCGGGGGGGGGGGAACGCGGTGGGGGGAAGGGGAGGGAGGGGAGGGAGGGGAGGGCTGGGATGGTAAGGGGAAACAAAGGAGGAGGCAACAATGCTTGATAAGAAATATACTCATTACCTTGCTCGTGTAATTATAACCCCTCTGTACAGTATTTTCACAATTAAAAACTTATTTTAAAAAAACCCTAGGCAATAATACTTATCTCAGCTTTCTTAATAGAAATGGAGAATAGATGAATAGTTACCGTGTACTAAAGAGGGAAAAAGAGGGTGCAGGAGAAAGGGGAATGGGTGTCCCTCTCCAAAGAGCAGTGTTAAGCTCTACAATCTGAATGTCTGCTCCTCCAACATTCATATATTAGAATGGGCACTGGTGACTCACACATCTGTAATCCTAGCTACTCAGGAGGCTGAGATCTGAGGGTCATGGTTCAAAACCAGCCCAGGCAGGAAAGTCTGTGAGACTCTTACCTCCAATTAACCACCAAAACAAAAACCCAAGAACAAGAATGTTGGAAGTGGAGCCGTGGCTCAAGTGATATACTGTTAGCCTTGAAAAAAAACATGGACCTCAAGGACAGTGCCAAGACCTTGAGTTCAAGAAAGACCCCGGACTGGCACCAAAAAAGAAAAAGAAAACTCATGTATTAAATACTACCCCAAATTTATACGCTCAGTGTTACCTGGAGGTGATTAAGGCTCAAAGGGATCCTGGGGGTGTGGAGGGCAGATCATGATAGTGGGTTTATAAGCATTAAGAGTACACTGAGCTAGCAACTTGTCCCACATCGCCCCAATACCCTCCACCTTGGGATATGGAAGCAGGAAGCTCACCAGTGGCTGAGCAGACCTTGTGGCCACCCCTTCTCCCCAACCCCTAGAGCATGAGCCAAACAACCTGCTCTCCTTAATGAATTACCCAGCCTCAGGTTTTTTGTGTTTTTTTTTTTGTCGGTCGTGAGGCTTGAACTCTGGGCCTGGGCGCTGTCCCTTAGCTCTTCAGCTCAAGGTAAGCATTCTACCACTTGAGCTACAGTGCCACTTCCACCTCAGGTATTTTTTATAACAATGAAAATCAAATTAAACCCACAGGGATGCTTGTGGTGGCAAGCATATTACAGATATAGATATAGATATAGATATATACACACACATGTATACACACACACATATATATATGTATATATATATATATATATATATGGTTGTAATATTGTTCTATAGTATTATAAGCTGTGTCCATTAGTGGAGAACGGCTAAAGGAGCCAACCCCAGGATCTTTACATATTTCTTACAATTTCATGTGCATCTATAACTATCTTAAATTTTAAAAATTAATTTTATACACTGGAAGACAGTACAGAAGAGGTATCAAAGACACAGAGGATGGGCTCCCGTGGGATGTGGGTGGAGGATGTTCAGTGGGGAGGAGGCAGGTTAGCCCATCCAGAACCAGGGCATGCTATGTGCTGCTCCTTGACAGGCAGAGATGGCGGGGGGGAGAGGTCAAAGGGAGTTGTGGAGGCAAGAGCAGTCTCATGGAAGTCTGATATACGCGCTGAATGGCAATATGCCCACCTGAGATGGACACAGAATAGAACCGGACCCTGAAGCCTGGCTGTATGGGCAATCTTTTCCATAAACCAGATTTTTTCCCTTCTCTCTCTCCCTGTCTGACCCTGATTACTTCTACTCCAGTACCCCTAAACAGGCTTGGGGAACACATTTGTTCTCAAAGATATAAATAAATGTCTCTGTCACAGGCCTAAAGTGGGCAGATTCAAACTGCATGGAACTATAACCTTTAAACTATGGTGAGTGGCTTCTTCATGGCAGTGTTTTACAAAACAGAAGATGGGGCACACTTCCTCTTGGGACCCTCTCTGGACCTTGGATGAGGCCAAGAAGCCCTGGTAACCCCGGAGGCCCAAGTGTCATTAGCCTCATAGCAAATCCACTCTGGCTGGGACCATATCCAGTTCTTCCTGGCATCTGGCTCAGGGTGGACATTCAGAACCTGCCCAGTGATGAATGATTGAGTGGCTCAGCCACACACGCACAGATCTGAGGAAGGAAAAGGTGCCTCTCAACCATTCATTGGAGAGATAATTTGATCCTTCAGTCTAGATGACCAGGCTGTGTGTGTGTGTGTGTGTGTGTGTGTGTGTGTGTGTGTGTGTTCCTGGAGGGCTGACCTCACTTGCTATTTTTGTCTGAGTCCCTGAAGTGGGCTGTGGAGGGATTTACAGGCTGTGATTATGCAGTCCAGTCTAAAAACACACAAAGCTGGGGAAGCTGGTCATCTGCTATTTGCAACCAGATCAGAAAAATCCCTCAAGGGCAGTGTGTTTTCATTTCCATGCTAAATCACAGAAGAAGAAGAAGAAAGAGAGAGAAAAAATACAGCTCAAATGCAAATGGAGGCCCATTTTAAGCATTGGGGGTGGGGGAGGGAGAGTTAAGGTCTTTGTCTGAGAGCCAACAGCCTTCTCTCCGTGAAGAACACATGGCATTGCATCAGCCGGCCAGCGCTAAGGCTCAGAGGGAGTCCATAGCTAGAGGCGTTCTCATGGTTGCCAGCATCATGGAGCCTGTCACATAGCAGCCTTCTCCAAACTCTGAATTCTAAATGGCTCTTACCTCTATAGCTCCTTCCCTGCCCGCTGTCTCTGCCTGGGTTAGGCCTCCCTGGTGAAGTTAGGGACGAAGGGCCCTGGGAATGAGTCACCGGATGCCTCTGCACATCACTTTGTGCACCAGCAGTGTCACCCAGCTTCATCTCCAAGGTCCCAGGACCCACAAGCTTCCACCGTCTCCACCCCTTCCCGTTCTCTGAGTGCCAGCTGGCACTCTGTGACATAGCACATTTTCTCCTCAGGTAGCTGAAGAAAAACATCTGTGAAGCTGTTGGGAAGATAAATACAGGAGGGCCTCCCACTCCAGTGGGGGAAAGCCTAGTGCATTTAAGCTTCTGAGCACCTGGAATGTTCTGCTGAAGGGTCCAGGGTAGGTGGATGATTTATCCCAGGACATACAACTCCAAGTGGGAAACCAGTCAAAGAGAAATGCCGGGTCATACAGCAAAAGAACGAGGTCGTGTGCAGGATGGAGGACTAACTCCTTGAGAGAGTAGGGGCCTGGACGTTCACTAGCAAATAACAGATGTTGGCTGAATTGTCAGCCCGAAGGAAGTGAGCACAGGTCCTGCCCTGGTCCTCCTTTCAGCCTCCAAACTTCCTCCCCGGCAGCACTGGTCGTTTGTTCAGAGTTGGTGGAAGTTCAGGGCCATTGCTGTTCTCCAGTTCCCAGCCATGGGAGCTGGGTGTGTTTCCATGAGGCCCAGGAGAAGATGGTGATATCCTGGAGCCCCAAGGCTGATTAAAAACAATCACAGTCCACTTGCAGGAGAACCGGAGGAAAATCCAATTCTTTGATGTGATTATCATGTCGCTGAGAAGGACACCAGGATTGCCCAGCACCAACCATCGGGGAGGAGCAGTGCTATTTCCTCCAGTATGTTACTTCCTCCCAGCCTGAGACATCATGGGTGGCGCACAGAATCACGGTCCCCAATTCCAAGAGACTGCAGAACAAGGCCCAGGAGCCTAAGGTGACTTCCAAAGCCTGCAGGGTTGATGGAGACCAAGTGTGCTTACAATCCTGGATCTGCTCAAGTCCAAAGCCCAAACGGTCGCTTCCTTCTTTGGGGACCACTTGAATTCTTCTCCAGTCTAGTTCTGACTTCTCATGGAATCCACACTTTGTGGTCAGGAAAAGCTGGCTCACCTTCTGAACGACCCAAGCGGAGAGGAATGGAGGCTGGCTGGGAGGTGGTTGACCCTGAGGGCCGAGCCGGTCCAGTCTCACCCATGGCCTGGTCTCCACAGTGCACAGACCTCTGACATCACATTGTGCTGCGCTCAGGAGCCTCGCGAGGTGCTGTGCAGGGACTAATGCTCATGGCTAACTGCATGCTTCTCCTCACCCCTCACATGTTATAAACATGTTCCTCAAGGAAACACTTCCAAAGGCAATTTCACTTGGGGCTTCACTTTGGAACGGCTGCTGTGCTGTTCCTTCTGTTCAGAACACTGGCCGTCTTCTCTCCACGTTCACATAATCTTGTCATCCAAAGAGCCAGACCTGAGGACCTGGGGTCCTGGATGTGACCTTTGTACCTCTGACCTGTCACTTGACCTCTGCAGCAATGCTCACCTGTGACCCCCCCCATATCCTTGCTTTACTCCTGCCTCTCGCTCCCCCTCTGTAACCCCTCACAGTTCCTTGAAGATCCTGCTGCTTTACTCCTGCCTCTCGCTCCCCCTCTGTAACCCCTCACAGTTCCTTGAAGATCCTGCCTGAGAACAGAGGAAGCGATGACCATGTGAGAAGGGCCCAACTAGACTGCATGGGTTTACTTCTCTAGTTCTCGGTATCCGCAGGGGCCTGACACATAGACCTTATAGCAATCACTTTGGCTCTTCGCATGTATGCACATGCGTACAACTGTCATTCGTTCCTTGTCATCAGAGTACCTGGCATGCAGCAGACCTCAGAATTATAATCCTCCACGCTGCACAAGGAAACATTGTTTCTCAGACAAGGACCCTATTGAAGCCTTGCCGATGGCCTCTGCCACCTCCCGGAATAGCCCACGGAAGCAGCGAGGCGGTGCCCAGCCCTTAGCACAGCATGAGCCACAGCGGGCAGTCCACCTTGGCTTTGGCTATTTGAGGAATTGATTTTTCTCTGGAATCAATCAGGGGACACTTGAGGATTGAGACAAACGAATAAAACTCACGGGTAACTAGATGAAGCCAAAGAAGAGACTGGTGCACGGTTTGCACTTTCTGCTCTGAACAGAACTCCCAGGCCTGGACTTCTCCCTGGAGACCACCCACTGTCCTTTTCCCACTAGAAGAAAGGCTCAGTGGGAAACAGCATGGAGCACTTTACAGGAGGCCCACAGTGGGAGTCCAAGGGCTCTGCGCTCGACAGAGACAGAACACCACTAGGAAAGAATGACAATCTCTGGCTGGCTGTGCAGGTGACCTCTCCTGGTGGCCACCCAGACCTAGTGACAAGTGCTTTCTGCTCTTAACATGCCTGACCCAACACCAGCACTGCCCGCCTCTGAGTGACTGTTAGTCGCAGACATAGTTTAATTTCCCAGCCAAGCCATTTCCCTGTGTCTCAATGTGAATGACTAAGAACTGACAAATGACTGATATTCACACTGTTTCCTGCTCACAAAATGCCTCCGGAGACATTATGGAAGTGATCCATCCTATCTTTGTGCTCTGGGGAAGAGGGTAGTCACTTGCATTAGCACCCAAAGAAACTGAAGTGTCGGACATGCACTCCAAACCAGCAGCCTAGGAAGCAAGAGCCAGGATTCAAACTAGGGTCCTTTGATTCCCCCAGATGCCATATTCTTTCCATCCATTGCGTCTGTAAAACCCCTGTTTATTTACATAATACTTTACCAGGCTCTCATCACTACACTGAGAGGTTCATCTGCCATGTTGATCCCAGACAGAGCAGGTGTTCTTTGAGGCTGACTCTGTCTGTCCTCTCTTCTATGGGTTCTAAAAATACCT
>NW_027205110.1:0-17483 GCF_024711535.1 Dipodomys merriami | reverse complement strand
TAAGGGTTAGGTTGAGGGTTAGGTTTATGGTGAGGTTTAGAGGTAGTATGTGGATTAGGGCTAGGGTGAGGGCAATGGTGAGGGTTAGGGTTAGGGTGATGTTTAGGGTGAGAGTGAGTATTAGGGTGAGGGTTAAGGTGAGGGTTCAGTTGTGGGTTTGGGTTAGGGTTAGGGTGAGGTTGAGGGTGAAGGTGAGACTTAGGGTTAGGTTTAGGGTGACGGTGAATGTGAGGATTAGGGATAGGGCTAGGCTTAGGTTTAGGGTTAGGCTGAGGGTGACTGTGAGCGTGAGGGTTAGGTTTAGGGTGAGGGTTAGAGTTAGGGTGAGGGTTAGGTTGAGGGTGAGGGTTAGGGTTAGGATTACGTTGAGGGTGAGCCTGTGGGTGAGGGTGAGGGTGAGGGTTAGGGTTAGGGTGAGGGTTAGGCTAAGGTTTAGGGTGAGGGTTAGGTTTAGGGTGATGTTTAGGTTGAGGGTTTTGGTTAGGGTTAGGGTGAGATTCAGACTTAGGGTTAGGTTTAGGGTGAGGGTGAGTGTGAGGTTTAGGGATAGGGTTAGGCTTAGGTTTAGGGTTAGGCTGAAGGTGACTATGAGCCTGAGGTTTAGGGTTATGGTGAGCATTAGGGTTGGGGTTAGGGTGAGGTTAAGTGTTCGGTTGAGTGTTAGGGTTTGGGTGAGTGTTAGCGTTAGGTTTAGGGTTAGGGTTAGGTTGGAGGTTAGGGTTAGGGTGAGGGTTAGAGTTAGGATAAGGGTTAGGTTGATCATGAGGGTGAGGGTTAGGATTAGGTTTAAGGTGAGCCTGAGGGTAAGGGTGAGGTTGAGGGTTAGGTTTAGGTTGAGGGTTAAGCTAAGGGTTAGGGTGAGAGTTAGGTTTAGGGTGATGTTTAGGTTGAGGGTTTGGGTTAGGGTTAGGGTGAGTGTGAGGGTGAGTGAGAGGGTTAGGATTAGTGTCAGCGTTAGGTTTAGGGTGAGGGTGAGTGTGAGTGTTAGGTTTCGGGTTATTGTTAGGCTTAGGTTTAAGCTGAGGGTGAGGGTGAGTGTGAGGGTTAGGGTTATGTTGAGTGTGAGCATTAGGGTTAGGTTTAGGGTGAGGGTGAGTTTGAGGGTTAGGGTGAGGGTTAGGGTTTGGGTTAGGGTGAGGGTTAGATGAGGGTGAGGGTTAGGGTTAGGGTGAGGGTTAGGGTTAGGGTGAGGGTGAGGATTAGCGTTATGGTGAGGGTTAGGGTTCTGGTGCGGATTAGGGTGAGGGTTAGGGTGAGGGTGATGTTTAGGGTAAGCGTGAGGTTGGTTTGAGGGTTTGCATTAGGTTTAGGGTGAGGTTGAGGGTGAGGGTGAGGCTTAGAGTTAGGGTTAGGGTTAGGGTGACTGTGAGGGTTAGGGTTAGGGTTAGGCTTTAGGCTGAGGGTTAGGCTGAGTGTGAGGGTGAGGGTGATGTTTAGATTTAGGGTGAGGGTTAGGGTTAGGGTTAGGGTGAGTGTTAGGGATAGTGTGAGGGTTAGGTTTAGGGTGAGGTTTAGGGTTACTGTGAGGGTTCATGTTAGGTTTACACTTAGTGTTAGGGTGAGGGAAAGGGTTAGGTTGAAGGTCAGGTTTAGGGTGAGGTTTAGGGTTAGTATGAGGTTTAGGGCTAAGGTGAGGATAAGGGTGAGGGTTAGGTTTAGGGTGATGTTTAGGGTGAGGGTGAGGCTTAGGGTGAGGGTGAGGGTGAGGGTTCAGTTGAGGGTTTGGGTTAGTGTTAGGGTGAGGTTGAGTGTGAGGTTTAGGGATAAGGTTAGTCTTAGTTTTCGGTTAGGCTGAGGGTGACTGTGAGCTTGAGGGTTAGTATTATGGTGAGCATTAGGTTTGGGGTTAGGGTGAGGTAAGTGTTTGGGTGAGTGTTAGGGTTTGGGTGAGGGTTAGCGTTAGGTTTAGGGTGAGGGTGTGTTTGAGGGTTAGGGTTTGGGTTAGGGTGAAGTTTAGATGAGGATGAGGGTTAGGGTTAGGTTGACGGTTCGGGTTAGGGTGACGGTGAGGGTTAGAGTTAGGGTGAGGGTTAGGGTTATGGTGCAGATTAGGGTGAGTGTTAGGATTACCCTGATGTTTATGGTGAGGGTGAGGGTTGGTTTGAGGGTTTGCATTAGTTTTAGGTTGAGGCTGGGGGTGAGGGTGAGGCTTAGGGTTAGGGTTAGGGTAAGGGTGACTCAGAGGGTTAAGGTTAGGGTGAGGCTTAAGCTGTTGGTTAGGTTGAGGGTGAGGGTGAGGGTTAGTTTTAGGATTAGGGTTAATGATAGGGTGATATTTAGGGTGAGGATTAGTGTGAGAGTTAGTGTTAGGGTTAGGCTTAGTGTTAGAGTGAGTGTAAGGGTTAGGTTGAGGGTTAGGGTTAGGGATTGGGTGAGGGTTGTGATGACGGTTAGGGTGAGGGTAAGGTTTAGGGTGAGGGTTATGGTGAGTGTGAGGGTTAGGGTTAGGGTTAGGGTGAGGGTGAGGGTGAGGGTGAGGATTCAGTTGAGGGTTTGTGTTAGGGTTAGGGTGAGGTTGAGGGTGAGGGTGAGACTCAGGGTTAGGTTTAGGGTGATGGTGAGTGTGAGGATTAGGGATAGGGTTAGGCTTATGTTTAGATTTAGGCTGAAGGTGACTGTGAGCGTGAGGGTTAGGGTTAGGGTTAGGTTGAGGGTTAGCGTTAGGGTTAGGGTTAGGGTTAGGTTGGAGGTTAGGTTTAGGGTGAGGGTTAGCGTTAGGGGTAGGGTTATGTTGAGGGGGAGAGGGAGGGCTAGGGTTAGGATTAGGTTTAGGGTGAGCCTGTGGGTGAGGGTGAGGGTGAGGGTTAGGGTTAAGGTGAGGGTTAGGCTAAGGGTTAGGGTGAAGGTTAGGTTTAGGGTGATGTTTAGGTTGAGAGTTTAGGTTAGGGTTAGGGTGAGTGTGAGGGTGAGTGAGAGGGTTAGGATTTGGGTTAGGGTTAGCTTTAGGGTGAGGGTGAGTGTGAAGGTTAGGGTTTGGGTTATTGTTAGGCTTAGGTTTAAGCTGATGGTGAGGGTGAGAGTGAGGGTTAGGTTTATGTTGAGTGTGAGCATTAGGGTTAGGTTTAGGGTGAGGGTGAGGTTGAGGGTTAGTTTGAGGGTTAGTGTTAGGGTGAAGGTGACGGTTAGCGTTAGGGTGAGGGTGAGGTTTATGGTGCGGATTAGGGTGAGTGTTAGGGTTACGGTGATGTTTATGGTGAGGGTGAGGGTTGGTTTGAGGGTTTGCGTTAGGTTTAGGGTGAGGTTGAGGGTGAGGGTGAGGCTTAGGGTTAGGGTTAGTGTGAGGGTGACTCTGAGGGTCAGGGTTAGGGATAGGCTTTAGGCTGAGGGTTAGGCTGAGGGTGAGGGTGAGGGTTAGGGATAGGGTTAGGGTTAATGATTGGGTGATATTTAGGGTGAGGGTTAGTGTGAGAGTTAGTGTTAGGGTTAGGCTTAGTGTTAGAGTGAGTGTAAGTGTTAGGTTGAGGGTTAGGATTAGGGATAGGGTGAGGTTTGGGATCAGGGTTAGGGTGAGGGTAAGGTTTAATTTGAGGGTTATGGTGAGTGTGAGAGTTAGGGTTAGGGTGAGTGTTAGGGTGAGGGTGAGGGTTAAGTTGAGGGATTGGGTTAGGGTTAGGGTGAGGTTGAGGGTGAGGGTGAGACTTAGAGTTAGGTTTAGGGTGATGGTGAGTGTGAGGATTAGGGATAGGGTTAGGCTTAGCTTTAGGTTTAGGCTGAGGGTGACTGTGAGGTTGAGGGTTAGGATTAGGATGAGGGTTAGGTTTAGGGTGAGGCTTAGTGGTAAGGTTAGGGTTAGGGTTAGGTTGGAGTTTAGGTTTAGGGTGAGGGTTAGCGTTAGGGGTAGGTTTAGGTTGAGGGTGAGGGTGAGGGCTAGGGTTAGGATTAAGTTTAGGGAGAGGGTTACGGTCAGAGTGAGGGTTAGGGTTAGGTTTAGATTTATGGTGAGAGTAAGGGTTAGCGTGAGGTTTAGGGTGAGTGTGAGGGTTAGAGTTAGCATTAGGGTTAGGGTGACGTTTAGGGTGAGGGTTAGGTTTAGGTTTAGGGTTAGGGTGAGGTGAGGGTAATTGTGAGGTTTATGGTTAGGGTGAGAGATAGGCTTAGCGTGAGGGTTAGGGTTAGGGTTAGGGTGAGGGTGAGCGTGAGGGTGACAGTGAGGCTTAGGTTGTGGGTGAGGGTGAGTGTGAGGGTTAGGCTTAGGCTTAGGGTTAGGGTTAGTGTGAGGGTGAAGTTGAGGGTTAGTGTTAGGAGTAGCGTTAGGTTTAAAGTTAGGCTGAGGGTGAGCGTGAGGATGAGGGTGACGGTTAGGGTTAGGGTTAGGGTGAGGTTTAGTGTGAGGGTTAGTGTGAGGTTAAGGCTAAAGGTTAGGGAGAGGGTGAGGGTTAGGTTTAGGGTTAGGGTGAGGGTTAGGGTGAGGTTCAGGGTTAGGGTTATGGTTAGCGTTAAGATGAGGGTGAGGGTTAGGGTGAGGTTGAGGGTGAAGGTTAGTGTGAGGGTAAGGGTTAGTGTGAGGGTTATTGTTAGGGTTAGTGTTAGGGTTACGGTTAAGGTGAGATTGCGGGTGCAGTGAGGTTTAACGTTAGGGTTAGCGTTAGGATGAGAGTTAGGGTGAGGGTAAGTGTTGGGGTGAGGGTTAAGGTTTGGCTGAGGTTCAGGGTGAGGTTGAGGGTTAGTGTTAGGGTTAGGGTTAGTGTGAGTTTAAGGGTTATTTTGATGGGTTAGTGTGAGGGTGAGGGTTAGGGTTAGCATTAGGGCTAGTGTGAGGGTTAGGGTGAGTGTTAGGGTTAGGTTAGGGTGAGGGTTAGGGTTAGGGTGAGGGTTAGGGTGAGGGTTAGTGTTGGGTTAGGGTGAGGGTTAGATGAGTGTGAGGGTTAGGGTTAGTTTGAGGTTTAGGTTTAGGGTGAGGGTTATGGTTAGGATTAGGGTTAGCATTAGGGTTAGTGTGAGGGTTAGGGTGAGTGTTAGGGTTTGTTTAGTGTGAGGGTTAGGGTTAAGGTGAGGGTTAGGGTGAGGGCTAGGGTTGGGTTAGGGTGAGGTTTAGATGAGCGTGAGGGTTAGGGTTAGGTTGAGGGTTAGGTTTAGGGTGAGGGTTAGGGTTAGGATTAGGGTTAGGGTGAGGTCTATGGTGAGCGTGAGGGTTAGGGTGAGGGTTAGGGTTAGGGTGAGGGTTAGGGTTAGTGTGAGGGTTAGGGTGAGGGTAAGGTTAAAGGTTAGATTGAGGGTGAGTGTTAGGGTTAGGGTTAGGGTGAGGTTTAGGGTTAGAGTTATGGTTAGTGTTAGGGTGAGGGCGAGTGTGAGTGTGACAGTGAGGCTTAGGGTCAGGGTGACGGTGAGGGTGAGTGTGAGGCTTACACCTAGGGTTAGGTTTAGGATTAGGGTTAGTGTGAGGGTGAAGGTGAATGTTAGTGTTAGGAGTAGGGTTAGGTTTACAGTTAGGCTTAGAGTGAGCGTGAGGGTGAGGGTGATGGTTAGAGTTAGGGTTAGGTTGAGGGTTAGGGTTTGTGTGAGGGTTAGGCTGAGGGTAATGTTAAAGGTTAGCGTGATGGTGAGGGTTAGGCATAGGGTTAGGGTGAGGATTAGGGTGAGGTTTAGGGTTAGGGTTACGGTTTGTGTTAGGTTGATGGTGAGGGTTAGGTTGAGGGTAAGGGTAAGGTTAGGGTGAGGGTTAGGGTTAGGGTGAGGTTTAGGTTGAGGATGAGTGTGAGTGATAGTGTGAGGCTTAGGGTTCGGGAGAGTATGAGGGTTAGGGTTTGGTTGAGTGTTAGGGTTGGGTGAGTGTTAGGGTGACGGTGAGTGTGAGGGTTAGGGTTGGGTTTAGGGTTAGAGTGAGGGGTAGGGTGAAGGGTAGGTTTAGTGTTAGGGTTAGGGTGAGGTTTAGGGTTAGTGTGAGGGTTAGGGTTAGGGTGAGGTTTAGGGTTACTTTGAGGGTTTATGTTAGGTTTAGTCTTAGTGTTAGGGTTAGGGTTAGGGTTAGGTTGAGGTTTTGGTTTAGGGTGAGGTTTAGGGTTAGTATGAGGGTTAGGGCTAGGGTGAGGGAAAGGGTGAGTATTAGGGTTAGGGTGATGTTCAGGGTGAGGGTGAGGGTTAGGGTTAGGGTGAGGGTGAGGGTTAAGTTGAGGGTTTGGGTTAGCGTTAGGGTGAGGTTGAGGGTGAGGGTGAGTCGTAGGATTAGGTTTAGTGTGAGGGTGTGTGTGAGGGTTTGGGATGGCGTTAGGCTTAAGTTTAGGGTTAGGCTGAGGGTGACTGTGAGCGTGAGAGTTAGGGTTAGGGTGAGGTTTAGGGTTAGGGTGAAGGTAAGGGTTGGGTTGAGTGTTAGGGTTAGGGTGAGGGTTCACGTTAGGGTTAGGGTGAGCGTTAGCGTTAGGTTGGAGGTTAGGTTTAGGGTGAGTGTTAGCGTTAGGATTAGGGAGCGGATTAGGTTGGAGATTAGGGTTAGGATGTGTGTTAGCGTTAGGGGTAGGGTTAGGTTGAGGGTTAGGGTGAGGGTTAGGGTTAGGTTGAGGGTGAGGGTGAGGGTGAGGGTTCGGTTGAGGGTTTCGGTTAGGGTTAGAGTGAGGGTGAGGGTGAGTGTGAGGGTTAAGTTTATGGTTAGGTTTAGGTTTAGGGTGAGGGTGAGTGTGAGGTTTAGGGTTAGGGTTATTTTTAGGCTTATGTTTAAGCTGAGGGTGAGTGTGAGTGTGACCGTTATGGTTATGTTGAGTGTGAGAATTAGGGTTAGGTTTAGGGTGAGGGTGAGGTTGAGGGTTAGGGTGAGGTTTAATTTGAGGGTTAGTGTTCGAGTTAGGTTTAGAGTTAGTGTTAGGGTTAGGGCTGGGGTTAGGGATAGGCTTAGTGTTAGGCAGAAGGTGAAGGTGAGGGTGAGGGTTAGGGTTTGGGTGAGGATGAGGTTTAGGGTTAGAGTTAGCATTAGGGTGAGGGTTAGTGTTAGGGTTAGGGTTAGTGTTACAATTAGGTTTAGGAAGAGGGTGAGTGTGAGGGTTAGGGTTAGGATTAGACTTAGGGTGAGGGTGATAGTGAGGGTAAGGGTGAGGGTTAGGTTTAGGCTTAGGGTTCGAGTATGGGCTAAGGTGAGGGTGAGGGTTAGTGTTAGGGTTGGGGTGAGGGTTAGGGTGAGTGTGAGGGTTACGGTTAGTCTTAGTCTTAGGCTTAGGCTTAGGCCGAGCATGAATGTGAGGGGAGAGTGTTAGGGTTAGGATGAGGGTTAGGGTTTTAGGGTTAGGGTGAGGGTTAGGATGAGGTTTAGGGTTAGGATTAGGGTTAAGTGAGGGCTACAGTGAGGGTGAGGGTTAGGGTTAGCGTTAGGATGAGGTTTAGGGTTAGGGTTACTTTGAGGGTGAGGGTTAGGGTTAGGGTGAGCGTTAGGGTTAGGGTTAGGGTGAGGGTGAGGTTTAGGATTAGGTTTAGGGTTAGGGTTAGGTTTAGGATTAGGGTTACAGTGAGGGTGAGTGTGTGGATTAGGGTTAGGGTTAGACTTAGGCTTAGGATTAGGCTGAGGGTGATAATGGGGATGAGAATTCGCTTTTGAGTGATGGTTAGGGTTATGGTTAGGTTGAGGGTTAGGATGAGGGTGAGGGCTAGGATGAGGGTGATGTTTAGGTTAGGGTTAGGCTTAGGCTTAGGGATAGGCTGAGTCTGAAGTTGAGGGTGAGTGTTACGGTTAGGGTGATGGTTAGGGTTATAGTTAGGGTGAGTGTTAGAATGATGATTACGGTTAGGGTGAGGGTTAGGGTGAGAGTGACAGTAAGGGTAAAGGTGAGGGTTAGTCTGAGGGTGAGTGTTATGGTAATGGTGAAGGTTAAGGGTTAGGGTGAGGGTTAGGTGAGGGTTAGGGATAGGGTTAGTGTTAGCGTTAGGGTGAGGGTTAGTGTGAGTGTTACGGTTAGGGTTACGGTTACGATTAGGGTTAGGGTGGGGGTGAGTGTGAGGGATCGGGTTAGTCTTAGGCTTATGCTTAGGCTTAGGCCCAGCTTGAGGTTGAGGGTTGGAGTTACGGTTAGGGTGAGTGATAGGGTTAGGGTAATGGTTAGGGTTAGGGCAAGGTTGAAGTTTAGGGTTAGGGGTAGGGTGAGTTTTAAGTTTAGGGTGATGGTTAGGGTTAGTGTGAGGGTTAGTGTTCGGGTTAAGGTGAGTTTTAGTGTGAAGGTAAGTGTTAGGGTGAGGTTTAGGGTTAAGGTGAGGTTTAAGGTTAGAGTTAGTGTAGGGTGAGGGTTAGGGTTATGGTTAGTGTTAGGGTTAGGGTTAGCGTGAGGTTTAGGGTGGTGGTGAGTGTTAGGGTTAGGGTTAGGATTAGGATTAGGGTTAAGGTGAGGATGAGTGTGAGGGTTAGGGTTAGGGTTAAGGTTAGGATTAGAGTTATGGTCAGGGTGAGGTTAGGGTTAGGGTTAGGTTGAGGGTTGGGGTTAGGGTTAGGGTTAGGGTATGGGCTAAGGTGAGGGTGAGGGTTACGGTCAGGGTTAGAGTGAGGGTTAGGGTGAGGGTTAGGTTTAGGGTTAGTTTTAGGGTTAGGGTTGGGGTTAGGGATAGTCTTAGTGTTAGGCGGAGGGTGAGGGTGAGGGTGACGGTTAGGGTTGGGGTTTGGGTGAGGTTTATGGTTAGTGTTAGTGTTACGGTGAGAGTTAGTGTGAGGCTTAGGGTTAGGGTGACTGTTACTTTTAGGGTTAGGGTGAGGGTCAGTGTGAGTGTAAGGGTTAGTTTTGGTCTTAGGCTTAGGCTTAGTCCGAGCCTAAGGCAGAGGGTGAGGGTTAGGGTTAGGATGAGGATTATGGACAGGGTGAGGGTTAGGGTCAGGGTTAGGGTTAGAGTGAGGGTTAGGGTGAGGGATAGGGTTAGGGTTAGGGTGAGGGTTTGGGTTAATGTGAGGTTTAGGGTTAGGGTGAGTTTTAGGGATAGTGTGAGGGTTCATGTTAGGTTTACGCTTAGTGTTAGGGTGAGGGTAAGTGTTAGGTTGAGTGTTAGGTTTAGGGTGAGGTTTAGGGTTAGTATGAGGGTAAGGGCTAGGGTGAGGTTATGGGTGAGGGTTAGGGTTAGGGTGATGTTAGGGTGAGGGTGAGGGTTATGGTGAGTGTGAGGGTGAGGGTTAAGTTGAGGGTTTGGGTTAGGGTTAGGGTGAGGTTGAGGGTGAGGGTGAGACTTAGGGTTGGGTTCAGGGTGAGGGTGAGTGTGAGGATTAGGGATAGGGTTAGGCTTAGGTTTAGTGTTAGGCGGAGGGTGACTGTGAGCATGAGGTTTAGGGTTAGGGTGAGGTTTAGGGTTAGGTTGAGGGTTAGGTTAAGGGTGAGGTTGAGGGTTAGGTTGGAGGTTAGGTTTAGAGTGAGAGTTAGCATTAGGGGTAGGGTTAGGTTGAGGATGAGAGTGAGTTTTAGGGTTAGGAATAGGTTTAGTGTGAGCCTGTTGGTGAGGGTGAGGGTGAGGGTTAGGGTTAGGGTGAGGGTTAGGCTAAGGGTTAGGGTGAGGGTTAGGTTTAGGGTGATGTTTAGGTTGAGGGTTTGGGCTTGGGTTAGGGTGAGTCTGAGGGTGAGTGAGAGGGTTAGGATTAGGGTTAGGGTTAGGTTTAGGGTGTGGGTGAGTGTGAGGGTTAGGGTTAGGGTTATTGTTTGGCTTAGGTTTAAGCTTAGGGTTAGGGTGAGTGTGAGGGTTAGGGTTATGTTGAGTGTGAGCATTACGGTTAGTTTTATGGTGAGGTTGAGGTTGAGGGTTAGGGAGAGGTTTAGGGTTTGGGTTAGGGTGAGGGTTAGATGACGGTGAGGGTTAGGATTAGGGTGAGGGTTAGGGTTAGGGTGAGGGTGAGGGTTATCGTTAGGGTAAGGGTTAGGGTTTTGGTGCCTATTAGGGTGAGTGTTAGGTTTACGGTGATGTTTATGGTGAGGGTGAGGGTTGGTTTGAGGGTTTGCGTTAGGTTTAGGGTGAGGTTGAGAGTGAGGGTGACGCTTAGGGTTAGAGTTAGGGTGAGGGTGATTGTGAGGGTTAGGGATAGGCTTTAGGCAGAGGGTTAGGATGAGAGTGAGGGTGAGGGTGATGATTAGGGTTAGGGTGAGGGTTAGGTTAGGGTTAGGGTGAGGGTTAGGCATAGTGTGATGGTTAAGGTTAGGGTGAGGTTTAGGGTTACTGTAAGAGCTCATGTTAGGTTTAGGCTTAGTGTTAGGGTGAGGGTAAGGGTTAGGTTGAGGGTTACATTAGGGTGAGGTTTAGGGTTAGTATGAGTGTTAGGGCTAGGGTGAGGGTAAGGTTGAGTGTTAGGGTTAGGGTGATATTTACGGTGAGGGTGAGGGTTAGGGTGAGGGAGAAGGTGAGGGTGAGGGTTCAGTTGAATATTTGGGTTAGGGTTAGGGTGAGGTTGAGGCTTAGGGTTAGGTTGAGGGTGAGGGTGAGGGTTAGGGTTAGGGTTAGGGTTAGTGTTATCGTTAGGGTTAGGGTTAGAATAACGTTGAGGGTGAGGATTAGGGTTAGGGTTAGGGTGAGGTTTAGGCTTAATGTTAGTGATTGTGTTAGGGTTAGGGTTAGGGTGAGAGTTAGGAGGAGGGTTAGGGTTAGGGTTAGGATTAGGTTTAGGGTGAGGGTGAGTGTGAGGTTTAGGGATAGGTTTAGGCTTAAGTTTAGGGTTATGCTGAGGGTGACTGTGAGCTTGAGTGTTAGGGTTATTGTGAGCATTAGGTTTGGGATTAGGGTGAGGGTAAGGGTTGGTGTGAGTGTTAGGGTTTGGGTGAGGGTTAGCGTTAGGTTTAGGGTTAGGGTTAGTTTGGAGGTTAGTGTTAGGGTGAGGGTTAGCATTAGGGGTAGGTTTAAGTTGAGGGTTAGGGTGAAGGTTAGGGTTAGGATTAGGTTTAAGGTGAGCCTGAGGGTGAGGGTGAGGGTGAGGTTTAGGGTTAGGGTGAGGGTTAGGCTAAGGTTTAGGGTGAGGGTTAGGTTTAGGGTGATGTTTAGGTTGAGCGTGAGGGTTAGGGTTAGGGTTAGGGTGAAGTTTCAGTTGATGGTTTGGGTTAGGGTTAGGTTGAGGGTGAGGGTGAGTGAGTGGGTTAGGTTTAGGGTTCGGATTCGGTTTAGGGTGAGGTTGAGTGTGAGTGTTAGGGTTAGGTTTATTGTTAGGCTTAGGTTTAAGCTGAGGGTGAGGGTGAGTGTGAGGTTTAGGGTTATGTTGAGTGTGAGAATTAGGGTTTGGATTATGGTGAGGGTGTGGTTGAGGGTAAGGGTGAGGGTAGGGTTTGGGTTAGGGTGAGGGTTAGATGAGGGTGAGGGTTAGGGTTAGAGTAAGTGTTATGGTTAGGGTGAGGGTGAGGGTTAGCGTTAGGGTGAGGGTTCGGGTTATGGTGCGGATTAGGGTGAGTGTTAGGGTTACGGTGATGTTTATGGTGAGGGTGAGGGTTGGTTTGAGGGTTTGCGTTAGGTTTAGGGTGAGGTTGAGGGTGAGCGTGAGGCTTAGGGTTAGGGTTAGGGTGAGGGTGACTCTGAGGGTTAGGGTTAGGGTTAGGCTTTAGCCTGAGGATTAGACTGAGGTTGAGGATGAGGGTTAGGGTTAGGGTGAGTTTTAGGGTTAGGGTTAATGACAGGGTGATATTTAGGGTGAGGGTTGGTGTGAGAGTTATTGTTAGGGTTAGGCTTAGCGTTAGAGTGAGTGTAAGGTTTAGCTTGAGGGTTAGGGTTAGGGATAGTGTGAGGGTTGGGATGAGGGTTAGGGTGAGGGTAAGGTTAGGGTGAGGATTATGGTGAGTGTGAGGGTTAAGGTTAGGGTTAGGGTGAGGGTGAGGTTTAGGGTCATATAAGGGCTAAGGTTAGGGTTAGGATGAGGGTTAGGGAGAGGGTTAGGATGAGAGTTAGGGTGAGGGTTCGGGTTGGGGTTCAGTTTAGCGTTATGGTGAGGGTTAGGGTTAGGTTTAGGGTCAGGGTGAGGGTGAGGTTTAGGGTTATGGTAAGGGCTAGGGTTAGGGTTAGGATGAGGATTAGGGAGAGGGTTAGGATGAGGGTTAGGTTGAGGGTTCGGTTTAGGGTTCGGGTTAGGGTTAGGGTGAGGGTGGGAGTGAGGGTGAGAGTGAAGGTTAGGGTTAGAGTTAGAATGAGGGTGAAGTTTAGGGTTAGGATTAGGGTTAGGGTTAGGTTTAGGCTGAGGATGAGGCTGAGGGTGTGGGTGAGGATTAGGGTTAGGTTGAAAGTTAGGGTTAGGGTTAGGGTGAGGGTTTGGGTTAGGGTTAAGTTTAGGATGAGAGTTAGTTTGAGGGGTATGGTTACGGTTAAGATGAGCGTTAGGGTTAGCGTTAGGGTTATGGTTAGTGTTAGGGTTAGGGTGAGGGTTAGGGTCAGTGTGAGGGTTGGGGTTAGTATTAGCTTTATGGTGAGAGTAAGGGTTAGCGTGAGGTTCAGGGTGAGTGTGAGGGTTAGAGTTAGCATTAGGCTTAGGGTTAGGTTTAGGGTGAAGGTTAGGGTATGGTTTAGGGTTAGGGTGAGGTGAAGGTGAGGGTGATTGTTAGGTTTATGGTTAGGGTGAGAGATAGGTTTAGCGTGAGGGTTAGGGTTAGGGTTACAGTGAGAGTGAGCGTGAGGGTGACAGTGAGGCTTAGGGTGTGGGTGAGGGTGAGTGTGAGGGATAGGGTTATGGTTAGGGTTAGTGTGAGGGTGAACTTGAGTGTTAGTTTTAGGAGTAGCGTTAGGTTTAAATTTAGGCTGAGGTTGGGCGTGAGGCTGAGGGTGACGGTTAGGGTTAGGGTTCGGGCTAGGTTGAGGGTTAGGTTTAGTGTGAGGGTTATGGTGAGGGTAAGGCTAAAGGTTAAGGTTAGGGTTACAGTGAGGGTTAGGGTTAGGGTTAGGGTTATTGTTAGTGTTAGGTTAGTGTTACATTTGCGGTGAGGGTGAGGCTGAGGGTGAAGTTTATGGTTAGGTTTAGGGTTAGGGTTATTGTTAGGGTTAAGGTTATGGTGAGGTTTAAGGTGAGGATTAGGGTTAGGGTTAAGATTAGTGTTATAGTGCGGGTGAGGGTGAGGGTTAAGTTTAGGGTGAGTGTTGGGGTTAGGGTTAGAGTTAGCGTTAGGGTGAGGGTTAGGATTAGGCTTAGGGTAAGGGTATGGGCTAGGGTGAGGGTTAGGGTGAGGGTTAGGTTTAGGGTTAGTGTTAGGTTTAGGGTTGGTGTGAGGGATAGGCTTAGTGTTAAGCGGTGGGTGAGGTTGAAGGTGAGGGTTAGGGTTAGGGTGCGGGTGAGGTTTAGGGTTAGTGTTAGCATTAGGGTGAGGGTTAGTGTAAGGGTTAGGGTTAGGATGAGTGTTACTGTTAGGGTTAGGGTGAGGGTGAGTGTAAGGGTAAGGGTTAGTCTTAGGCTTAAGCTTAGGTTTAAGCTGAGCCTAAGAGTGAGGGTGAGGGTTAGGGTTAGGGTGAGGGTTATGGACAAGGTGAGGGTTAGCGTTAGGGTTAGGGTTATTGGTAGGATTAGGTTTAGGTTTAAAATTACTGTGAGGGTGAGTGTTAGGGATAGGGATAGTGTGAGGTTTAGGTTTAGGGATAGGGTTAGAGTTAGGGTTAGGGTAAGTGTGAGGTTTGGGGTTAGATTTAGGGTTAGTTTTAGGGTTAGGGTTAGGGTGAGGGTTAGTGTGAGTTTTAGGGTTAGGCTTAGGCTTAGGCTTAGGCTTAGGCCAAGCATGAGGGAGAGTTTTAGGCTTAGGGTTAGTGTGAGGGTTATGGTTAGGGTGAAATTGAGTGTGAGGGTTAGGGTTAGTCTTAGGCTTAGGCTTAGGTCGAGCCTATGGGTGAGGGTGAGCGTTAGAGTTAGGGTCAGGGTTAGGGTGAGGTTTAGTGTGAGGGTTAGGTTTAAGGTTATTGTTAGGGTTAAGGTTGGGGTTAGGGATAGTGTTAGTGTTAAGCGGAGGGTGAGGTTGAGGGTGAGAGTTAGGGTTAGGGTTAGGGTTTGGGTGTTAGGATTTGGGTGAGGGTTAGGATGAGGTTCAGGGTTAGGATTAGGGTTCGGGTGAGGGCTAGTGTGAGGATGAGGATTAGGGTTAGCATTAGGGTGAAGTTAGGGTTAAGGTTAGGGTTACATTGTGGATGAGTTTTAGGGTTAGGGTGAGGGTTAGGGTTAGGGTTAGAGTGATGGTGAGGGTTAGAATTAGGGATATGGTTAGGGTTATTGTTAGTGTTATGGTTAGGGTTAAGCTTATGTTGAGGGTGAGGCTGAGGGTGAGCGTTAGGGTTAGGGTTAGGGTGACGTTTAGGGTTAGGGTTAGGGTTAGGGTTAGGAGGAAGGTTTGGTTTAAGGTGAGGGTGAGGGTTAGGGTTAGGGTTAGTGTTATCGTTAGGATTAGGGTTAGAATAACAGTGAGGGTGAGGATTAGGGTTAGGGTTAGGATGAGGTTAAGGGTTAGTGTTAGTGTTAGTGTTAGGGTTAGGGTTAGGGTGAGAGTTAGGAGGAGGGTTAGGGTTAGGATTAGGGTTAGGGTGAGGGTGAGGGTGTGGTTTAGGGTTAGGATTGGGGTTAGGCTTAGGGTTAGGCTGAAGGTGAGGTTGAGGGTGACGGTTAGGGTTAGGATGAGGCTGAGGGTGAGGGTTAGGGTTAGGCTTAGTGTTAGAGTTAGAGTTAGGATGAGGGTGAGGGTTAAGATTAGGGTTAGGATTAGGGTTAGGGTGAGTTGAGGTTTAGGGTTAGTGTTAGGGTTAGGCTTAAGTTTAGGCTGAGGGTGAGGGTTAGGGTGAGGGTTAGGATTAGGTTTAGGTTTAAGGTATGGGCTAGGGTGAGGGTGAGGGTTAGGGTCAGGTTTAGGGTGAGGGTTAGTGTGAGGCTTAGGTTTAGGGTTAGTGTTAGGGTTAGGGTTGGGATTAGGGATAGTCTTAGTGTTAGGCGGAGGGTGAGGTTGAGGGTGAGGGTTAGGGTTAGGGTGAGGTTTAGGGTTAATGTGAGGGTTCATGTTAGGTTTAGGCTTAAAGTTAGGGTGAGGGTAAGGGTTAGGTTGAGGGTTAGGTTAGGGTGAGGTTTAGGGTTAGTATGAGGGTTAGGGCTAGGTTGAGGGTAAGGGTGAGGGTTATGGTTATGGTGATGTTTAGGGTGAGGGTGAGGGTTAGGGTGACGGTGAGGGTGAGGGTTCAGTTCAGGGTTTGGGTTAGGGTTAGGGTGAGCTTGAGACTTAGGTTTAGGTTTAGGGTGAGGTTGAGGTTTAGGGTTAGGGTTAGGGTGAGGGTTCAGTTGTGGGTTTGGTTTAGGGTTAGGGTGAGGTTGAAACTTAGCATTAGGGTTAGGGTGAGGGTGAGGGTTAGGGTTAGGGTTAGGGTTAGTGTTATCGTTAGGGTTAGGGTTAGAATAACGGTGAGGTTGAGGATTAGGGTTAGGGTTAGGGTGAGAGTTAGGAGGAGGGTTAGGGTTAGGGTTAGGGTTATGATTAGGGTTAGGGTGAGGGTGAGTGTGAGGTTTAGGGATAGGGTTAGGATTAGGTTTTGGGTTAGGCTGAGGGTGACTGTGAGCTTGAGTGTTAGGGTTATGGTGTGCATTAAGTTTGGGGTTAGGGTGAGGGTAAGGGTTGGGGTGAGTGTTAGGGTTTGGGTGAGGGTTAGCGTTAGGTTTAGGGTTAGGTTTAGGTAGGAGGTTAGTGTTAGGGTGAGGGTTAGCGTTAGGGGTATGGTTAGGTTGAGGGTGAGGTTGAGGGTTAGGGTTAGGATTAGGTTTAAGGTGAGCCTGAGGGTGAGGGTGAGGGTGAGGGTTAGGTTTAGGGGGTGGGTTAGGCTAAGGGTTAGGGTGAGTGTTAGGTATAGGGTGATGTTTAGTTTGAGGGTGAGGGTTAGGGTTAGGGTGAGGGTGAAGTTTCGGTTGAGGGTTTGGGTTAGGTTTAGGTTGAGGGTGAGGGTGAGTGAGAGGGTTAGGTTTAGGGTTAGGATTAGGTTTAGGGTGAGGGTGAGTGTGAGGGTTAGGGTTAGGTTTATTGTTAGGCTTAGGTTTAAGCTGAGGGTGAGGGTGAGTGTGAGGTTTAGGGTTATGTTGACTGTGAGCATTAGGTTTAGGGTGAGGGTGTGGTTGAGGGTTAAGGTGAGGGTTAGGGTGAGGGTTAGGGTGAGGGTTAGATGAGGGTGAGAGTTAGGGTTAGGGTGAGTGTTAGGGTGAGGGTTAGGGTGAGGGTTAGGGAGAGTGTGAGGGTTAGGGTTAGGCTGAGGTTTAGGGTTACTGTGAGGGTTCATGTTATGTTTACTCTTAGTGTTAGGGTGAGGGTAAGCGTTAGGTTGAGGATTAGGTTAGGGTGAGGTTTAGTGTTAGTATGAGGGTTAGGGCTAGGGTGAGGGTAAGGGTGAGGGTTAGGGTTAGGGTGATGTTTAGTGTGAGGGTGAGCGTTAGGGTGACGGTGAGTGTGAGGGTTTATTTGAGGGTTTGGGTTAGGGTTAGGGTGAGCTTGAGACTTAGGGATAGGTTTAGGGTGAGGGTGAGGTTTAGGGTTAGGGTGAGGGTTAGTGTTATCGTTAGGGTTAGAGTTAGAATCAGGGTGAGGGTGAGGATTAGGTTAGGGTTAGGGTGAGTTTTAGGATAATGTTAGTGATATTATTAGGGTTGGAGTTAGGGTGAGAGTTATGAGGAGGGTTAGGGTTAGGGATAGGTTTATGATTAGGGTTCGGCTGAGGGTGACTGTGAGGTTTAGGGATAGGGTTAAGCTTAGGTTTAGGGTAAGGCTGAGGGTGACTGTGAGTTTGAGGGTTAGGGTTATGGTGAGAATTAGGTTTGGGGTAAGGGTGAGCGTAAGGGTTGGGGTGAGTGTTAGGGTTTGGGTCAGGGTTAGGTTTCGGTTTAGGGTTAGGGTTAGTTTGGAGGTTAGTGTTAGGGTGAGGGTTAGCGTTAGGGGTAGGGTTAGGTTGAGGGTGAGGTTGAGGGTTAGGGTTAGGATTAGGATTAAGGTGAGCCTGAGAGTGAGGGTGAGGGTGAGGGTTAGGTTTTGGGTGAGGGTTAAGCTAAAGGTTAGGGTGAGTGTTAGGTTTAGGGTGATGTTTAGGTTGAGGGTGAGGGTGAGGGTGAAGTTTCGGTTGTGGGTTTGGGTTAGGGTTAGGTTGAGGGTGAGGGTGAGTGAGAGTGTTAGGTTTAGGGTTAGGATTATGTTTAGGGTGAGCGTGAGTGTGAGGGTTAGGATTAGGTTTATTGTTAGGCTTAGATTTAAGCTGAGGGTGGGGGTGAGTGTGAGGTTTAGGGTTATGTTGAGTGTGGGCATTAGGGTTAAGTTTAGGGTGAGGGTGTGGTTGACGGTTATGGTGAGGATTAGTGTTTGGTTTATGGGGAGGTTTAGATGAGGGTTAGGGTTAGGGTTAGGGTGAGTGTTAGGGTTAGGGTGAGGGTGAGGGTTAGCGTTAGGGTTCGGGTTCGGGTTATGGTGCAGATTAGGGTGAGTGTTAGGTTTACGGTGATGTTTATGGTCAGGGTGAGGGTTAGTTTGAGTGTTTGTGTTAGGTTTAGGGTGAGGTTGAGGGTGAGGGTGAGGCTTAGGGTTAGGGTTAGGGTAAGGGTGACTCTGAGGGTTAGGGTTAGGGTTATGCTTTAGGCTGAGTTTTAGGCT
>NW_027205109.1:0-15000 GCF_024711535.1 Dipodomys merriami | reverse complement strand
TTTTTTTTACTTTTTTTAAGTGTTGAAGATGTTGTTTTAAGAGTGTCAGAATTTAGGGACTGTTTTAGAATGTGAGAACGTTTACCATGGTTTAAAATACTAGAGGATGTTCGTTTATTTGTTGTTCTTCTGGTATTAGTGCTTGGACTCAGTGTCTCATAATCTCTTAGCCTTTTCACTTAAAGCTGGCACTCTGAGGCTTGAGCTAAAAATCCACTTCTGGATTTTTAAAGTAGCTATTTGGGAATAAAAATCTCACAAACTTTTCTGCCCTAGCTAGCTTCAAATCACAATCCTAAGATTTCGGCCTCCTTTATACTGAAGATAACAGGAATGAACCCAACATTGCTTGGAAAAAATAACGTTTCTTATTAAATGATGTTTCATATTTCCTCTCCTAAGAGTATTGGTAAACTGAATATATCATTAGAGAGGAACATTGAATTCCCCATCCAAGATCACAAAATCAGCTATCAATATTGCTGCAATCAGAACCATAGTTATTTGAGGAAAATCTTCAGTCCTGAAAGTTAACAACAACAACAACAAAACTTTCCAAACTATTAGCAAGTATATGTCTATAGCAAATCCATTTGTCAATGTCATATTCATCACCAAGGCCTGGACTCTTGTCCAAGATCATATATAGATTTTATCACTTTTGATTTTCCACTCAAAGTTGTAGCTCTACCACTTGAATCACACTGCTACTTCTTGGCTTTTGTGTTGGTTAACTGGAGATGTGTCTCTTGAGCTTTTCTGTTAGACTTTGTGGAATATTATGGTCATCAGAATGTAAATGAAGTAGAGATGCTAGGATTAATTCTGAACATATTTTCTGCATGTTCCATGTTCTTTTTCTATGAAATTTGGGCATTGAAATCCTCCAGTGGTTTTAAATAGAGACCATTTTCAAGTTGGTAAAAGTCGTGATCATTCCCATTTTGGACACACAATAAGTGTAAGTTGATACAGATGTAGAAGAAATACTTCACCTTTTCAAATAAAGCATATCTGGTTAACTCAGTAAGTTTTGATATCATGGTAGTATCACCTGTAGTCAGAGATCACATTTCAAGGGTAAAGTAAGAACACATGGTGTATTCTGTCTGGTATCACTTCTTGTGGTGGTGGTGGTGATGATGGATGTGTTTGAGCTAAGCGACTTAATTTCTGACTCAGCTTTCTTTCTTTCTTTATTTTTTTTATTGTGAAAATACTGTACAGAGGAATTACAATTACATGGGAAGATAATGAGTACACTTCTTATCAAGCATTGTAGACTCCTCCTTTATTTCCCCTTCCCATCCCTTCCCATCCTCCCCAACGCCCCCCCATCGTTCCTGCCTCCCCCCCGCCCAAAAGTTGTAAATTTCGTTTTCAACATAACAACTTGTACATCTCATTGTTGCAATGTCTCCACCTATATCCCTATGGAAACGATTTGTTTTTCACCTTCCCCTCCAAAAATTATACCCACATCAAATACAGTGAAAGCTGGGATTATACTGTAGGGGAGGGACATAAAAAGCAACAAAGAAATAATCTTATAAATGCGTTAGAAAAAATCACATTGACTCAGCCTTATTGTTCATGGCTGAGGCTCATAGCTAGAACCATCACAAGCATTTTGCTAGTTCATCAGAGATGGAGAGTCATGCGGTCTTATTCCTATACAGGCTTTGAACTTCCCTCCTCCAGATATCTGCCTTTGAGTACCTAGCATTATGAAAACATGACCCACTGTGGCCTAGTTTTAGTTTAATTTTATAATGCACCAGTCAATAATGATGAATTCTGGGTTCAAAAAAGGGGAACAAAATTCGATAAGTATATTTTATTGCGTTTATCCACAAATGACTTTCTTCTGCACTGGGTAATGGGAATCACAGCAAGATGTCAATTATAACAAAGAATAGAAAACTTTGGCAGGGAAATTTGTAAAATGTCACATCAGGTAGGTCTGCTTGCTAATAACTTTTCAACTTTTAGTAATGTAGATCCACGAGTTAAAACATCATCAAGTTTAAGGGAAAATTTAAATTTATCAGTTCATAAAAAAGACTTTTCTTTTTACTTTTTTTCAGTGGTAAAGTGCTTGCCTTGCATGCCTGAGGCCCTGGGTTCGATTGGTCAGCACCACATAAAAAAAGACTTTCCTAATGAAGTTCCTCTGATATTGTTATTAGAATATGTGGGTAGATAGCTACCACAGGGTTCATTGTGTAATTTGGATAATATGATGATATTTTCTCTTTCCTGTGAGCTTGTGTCTACTTCAATATTGCCCCCATATCACTCATACATGTATCGTGAGTATGTAGAATGCTTCATTTGTTTATGATGTTTAAGAACATGCACAGGTTTAATATGCTAGAAATTGCCTTTAAATCTAAAAATCAGATTCATTTTCAGATTTTCAATGCCTTTGCAGTTAATCCTTATAAATTGCATATATTATTAACTCCAGTGCATGATAATACATTTGGGATGGATTGTTAACACAAAGATAGGTTGGGGTAATCCATGTTCAAATCAACTCAGTTTCCTCTCACACACAATAACATCTTTAATTTGCTAGACACTGGGTGAAAAGTAGGTTCAGTTACAACTTGGTGAGAAACTTCTTTAGTGGGAGTAATGAAGATATATTTCTATGAAATTTACCTGTAAGAGTTTTGACAAGTTCCCATCACAATGCTCAGATTTTAATAATTTCTGACATCCGAGGAAAAGAGATGCTCCCAAAATATCTTGTTCTTGGCAAGAATGGGCTTCTGGTTAAGAAAAACGGTGCCACTATTGTGTGATTTGAAATAGGGAAAGGATTTTTTGAAATCCCAGCCTCTTCTTGCCTTTCTGTCATGTATTAGGAAAGTCAAAACTGAAAATTTTGGAGGAGAAAGGAAGACAGAGAGGAAGAGAGAGAAAGAGAAAGAGAGAGACTGGGGTGATGGTTCTGGGACGGAGAAAACAGAGGGAAACGGAAAGCAAGAGAAACTTAGGTATAAAATACAAAGCAAATATCTTTACAGATACCTTTCAAACCTACCACAGGGTTTGGGTATAAGTGATTGATGGTGATATAACAAAGGCTATATAACAGCAAGGTGTTTTATTTTCCCCAAATCCAGCAGGGGGGAATAAATAAAACAAGAATATAAAAAGTAAAGAACTTTTAATACCTACAAGTACAGCAAAGATGAAATAGATCTTAATGCCCAGCCATATAAATATAAATCCTCATACTACTGGCGTTTTTTACTTGTATTCTATGTACTTGATGTATTTGTCTTTTTACAAAAATTTAAGAGACACTAAGAGCCAGGTTCAGAAAATATGTATGAATTTTTAATCCAATATAACAATTTTCAGACTGACAATTTCAAAGAATTATATAATCATAATTACTACATGGAGTGAACAAATTGGACATCATGAATTAAACATACAGGTAAGGAGAGAGACAGTAACAGTAGAAAGAATTTTTAAAATATCACTGACGATATTAGTATAAAACAGAAAACAAAAGACTTTGATGAACTCATCAGTGTAGTGGGAAAAATACATATGAAGATATCAGTGAGCTTAAAGACTTTTCAATAGACAGTTACCAATCTGAAATTGAGGAGATAGAAAAAGGAATGAATTAAAAGAAATAAAATATTCAGCATCTATGTGATAATTATTGAAGGTATCATATATGTATAATGAATACTAGAGAAACAAGAATACAAAGGCCAGAACAGCTGATCAAATGATAATAGTTGAAAATTAAACAAAATTTATATGAAATTCCAGAAGCTTACAGAAAACAAAGCAAAATATTTTAAAAAATCATATTTTAATGGCAGAACACCAACAGCAGAAATAAAAAAGTTACCCACCATACAGTGAGACCATTGGCAGATATTCATAGCAGCATATCAAAAAGGAACAATCACTATGTGCACATGTTCTTATAAAATAATATTTAAAGAAATGAATTCCAAGAGATGGAAATGAGATTTTTGGTGTTGGTGCTGCTGTTTTTGTTATTTTCCTTTATTTGTCATTTGAAGGATGGGGGGGCACAGAAAAGGTGGGACAAAGGGAGAACAAATGCAGCAGTGGTATTCATTAGACAGTATGTAGAAAATGAACTGACTGTCCCTCAATAGATGAATAGATCAAGAAAATGTGATATATGCTGGGTGCCGGTGGCTCATGCTTATAATCCTAGCTACTCAGGAAGCTGAGATCTGAGGATTGTGTTCAAAGCCAGCCTGGGCAGGAAAGTCCTTGACACTCTTATCTCCAATAAATCAACAGAGAAACCAGAAGTGGCATGTAGTTCAAGTGGTAGAGCTCTAGCCTTGAGCTGAAGAGCTAAGGAACAGTGCTCAGGCCCAGAGTTCAAGCCCCATGACCAACCAAAAAGAAGATATATATGAATTCAATGCTTCTATCAGAAAGAATGACACGGTCCCATTTGGAAGGACTTGGAAAAAAATCATATTAAGTGAAATAAGCCAGACCCAAAAGAACATAGGTCCCATGGTTTCCCTTATGTGTAATAAATAGTATACATCTAGGATAATCTTAGCAGATGAACAGAATAGCTCAATAGCTATGTACATATGATCATATAAGATGATGCTAAGAAAAATGAATCCCAAGATATGGGCACAGGAGGTTTTTCTTTGTTGTTGTTGTTTTTTTAATGTACTATGTGGATTTTTTTTTGTTTCTTTTACATGTACTTTCCCCTATGGTATAATTCCTGTTGTCACTGTATTTGATTTTGGTACCCTGGGTATTGTATAAATGTTTATGTCAATTAGGGAAGGGTAACAAAAAATGGTGAGTCAAAGGACAAAGATGAGAACCAATTCAACCGTGATACTCACAAAACCGTATGTTGGAAATGTTCTGTACAACTTTGGGGGAGGGCTTGGGGGAAGGGAAAGCAGGAGAAAAATGAAGGCAGGAGTAAAAAGTTAGCAAGAAATATACTAACTAACTTACTTATGTGACTGTAACCCCTAGGTACAACACCTGGACAATAAAATTTAAATTTAAATTAAACTGAAACTGTGAGTAGGGATGGGAGAGAAAAACTGGGAGAGAGCAAAGGAATGGCTGGCAGAGTTCAAAAGGAAATACATTTATTATCTGACTTACATAATTATAACTTTACCTGTACAATACATCTGTGTATTAGCTGAACAGTAATAATAAAATATATTTTTAAGAGAAAAAGAAAGACTGTCTGGTTCTAACACAATGTCTCTTAGCTGTGGTGAGTCAGAGGGAAAGTGGAAGAAAAAATGAGGGAGGGGTAAAAATGCTTGACAAGAAATGACCTCACTACCTTACTTATGGAATTATAAAGCCTCTTTGCATCACCTTTACAATAAAATTAAATTAAATTTAAAAAAAGAAAGAAAAATCACACATAGTGGAGCCTTACTTCAGAGGGACAAAGATAAAGATTTTATCAAAATCTTCTATATTTTTCCAAGCAACAATTAAATGGAGGAGAATATTTAAAGTATGGAAGAAAGACATAACAAAATAGAGCAAAACTAAAAAAGAAAGAGAAGTTTAGAATCTCATATTCAACAAAATTCTTATGAGAAGAAAACATTGTCGGGCATAAGAGAACAATAACAAAAAAAAAGTGATTTTTTTTTCTTTGTGTGTTGTGGGGCTTGAACTCTAGGCCTGGTTACTGTCATTGAGCTCTTCAGCTCAAGGCTAGAACACTACCACTAGAGCCACAGTGCCACTTCTGGCCTTTGTTTTTGTTGTTGTTGTTGTTTTTGTTTTTACTGTTTATATGGTGCTGAGGAATCCAACCCAGGGCCTCATGTATTGGAGGCAAGCACTCGACCACTCTGAGCCACCTTCCCAGCCTCAAAAGTGAGTGAACTTTGTCCTTCATCTTCCCAGATTCATCCATCAAAGTTTTTCAGAAGGAATAAAGAAAGGAGTCATCTTAAATGTCTTTCAAGATGATCTTGGTAATTCTAAATCACTTTTGATGAAATGACATTGTTTAGTGTGACACAATTCAATGAATGGACAGTCATGGTGTTAGTGACCTCTTCTGGAGAGATTATGTGTAAATAAATCTCAATCCCTATTAGGTTGGAAAAGCTCATGACCAACAACGTCTGCAGAATCCCACTCCCAGCTAGTCTTTTAGATGATTGTCCATTGCTCCCCTTAGAGTTCATTATCAAATTTGAACCATGAAGCCTTGTATTTGCCCTGGTTACTAGCCTCGAATTCACTGGTTAGAATCCTAGCTGAGGCCATTCTTGATCATCCTTGTCTATAGTTTTCACGCGTTCACAGCTGGAGAGTATTCACTATGTTTAGTCCTGCAAATTAGACTCTGACTTTCCAGTATAAAATTACAAATTTGTTTCTTTTCACATGTTGTCATAAATTTCTTATAAGGACCCAAATAATAGTCATCCCTGGGCAAATGAGTCCATCAACAATGAGGAGAGGACTCTGGAGGTAGTTTGGATCTTAAAATATTAAAAATAGCATTTTTGCTTAGATGCCTTTCTGAATAAATCTAATTTAAAATAAACTAAGTATAAAACTGGGCACTGGTGGCTCATACCTGTAGTCCTAGCTACTCAGGAGGCTGACATCTCAGATCATGACTCGATTCCCACACAGGCATGTAAATCTGTAAGCCTCTTATGTGGCTGCAATGGTAAAGCACTAGCCATGAGCATAAAATTTAAGGAACAATAACACTGAGTCCCTGAGTTCAAGTCCCATTACTGAAATAAATAGATTAGTAAATAAAATAATTTATTAATCAACTAAATATAGCTACTCTGTGGCTGTACATTTAAGAGACAATTTTCTAAACATTCCAGAGAGAACATGAGATGAAATAAAGTCATATATGTTGATGCTTGGTTTTGTTATCAATGCCATGAGAATGTATCAAAGAGTTTGATCTAGAATAAATGAGTATATTGATTGAACTCTATTATTCCTGACAACTGAGATGACAGTTTGAATATCTGGTGAATGAAATCATGTATTGATTCTTATCTAAATGACAGGTGTTCACTTTTCAAAAAGGAAGATGAAGATGAGAATTTTTTAGTTGGATTGAGGGCAGAACATATTTTGGGAAGTTGACACACAAAATATCAATCAATAGACTATCTTTTAAAGAGTTTCCTTAGGACAATAAAATATATGTAGGGGTAGCAGAGTAACATGTAAAATATATCATTCAGTTTAGAGGACTTGTGAAAGGATTAAAAAGGTGATTAGGTTTCCATGGAGATATTTTTTAAATTTTTTTTAAATTAATTTTTTAAAGTTTTATTATTGTGAAAATACCATACAGAGGGGTTACAATTACATGAGCAATGTAATTAAGACATTTTTTGAATTTTTTTATTTATTAAAGATATATATATATATATATATATATATATATATATGGTATATTTATATGTTATAGGTATATATCTGGCACATTGGCTGGTTTGATATTTTCTGGTATTATGAATATTTAAAAACAAATTGCTTTTGAAAGTTTTATTCAAAAAGAAAGAAAAAGAGAGGGTGTGGGTATCTTTCCATAGCTGAAAGTACTTAAAAATTACTGAGAGGAAAATAATCTAAAGAAGATATCATTCTTGATAAAGAAATGAGGCAGTTTCAAATTAAAAGTACAAGATTAAGTACTTTTCATAAAATATTAAAACTAAAATCACATGCATAAGGTATTTAATTATAAGAATAGCAGTGAAATTTTAAAAGGACAGGATTTATCAATGATAAATAGGCGTTTTTAGTGCAAATACTGCAGAAAAATTTTCCAAGCAAAGATCATAATCATTCTAATCTATATAAAAAACAATCTCAGTTCTTTAAACAATGTAGAGTACATCTGAATTCAGCCATTTCAATGAAATGCCAACTTACAAACCTTAAATCTAAAATAATGTACTTAGTTTTATGTCTCATTTCTCTCTTGGCGGTCCATGTTTTCAGGAAAATCTGTAATGGACCATGAAGTTGGCTGTGCATTGCTATCACTTGTTTAAGTTTCTCTTCCTTGGCTCTTCTACAGTGGCAAACTGTTCTTTTTTCCATGAAGCTACTGAGAAAATCATCTATTTCAGTTTTTCCCTCCGAGAAATCTTCAGCAATATTATCAGATTCTTCCTCAGCTTCATGTGCAGCGACTTTCCATCTTGCCTGTAGGGCACTTGCACTACAACTCTCACTCAGTTCATGTTGTCTCTGCCTCTTCTTTTCAAACGTAGATTTCATTTGTGTAAGTAACTCATACTTATCTAAAACAGTTTGCCTTTTGGCTTCCAAACTGGGCTCCAAGAGGAGAGTTTTCTTGCTAATTCCTCAATACTTTTTACTAAATCACCCTTGTCATTAATAATTTGTTTTAGTTGAGGTAAACTCAAACTGTTCTAGTAATACTTCCTCTTGTTCATTCATATCTGTGAGTTGTGACACAATTCTGAGAGTTCTGGAAATGCATCAGGGACATCTGGCATCTTGTACCCAAAACCATTTTGGCTTATAGGTGTTGAAGTTTCCATTGTGGGAACAGGCAATGGCCGACTTGAAAGGACACCAAATGTAGGAGCAGCAGACTTGGCTGTTGTATAACTTGTTGAAGAAGAAACAGTGTCAGTAACAAAGAAGTTATGTTCTGTTAGCTTCTTGAGGAGGATATGCAGGAAGAAATGGAAAACCCTAAGAAGCATAAGGAGGCAGCCCACCTGGGTTACTATACAGGTATGGAAATGCTGTTGAAGTGGGAGCTAAAACAGGAGAATTCTTCCAAAACTCATCCAACAGACTCTGGCTAATCTTTCCAAGATCTGAGTGTATTGTAAAATTGCTTACTAATTGAGAGGTAACATATATTCCATGTTTATCCATTAAAGGATGTCAGATTGGTGGATAAACACTGATTGCTGGTTTTTCCTGAGGAAACTGTGGAGGAAGTACTATATTAATGTTAATTGTCAAGTTGTTTACAGTGAAGGGCAATCTGTATTCCACATCTTTCTGTATTTCAGCTATACTGGAGTGGGAGTTCCGGAGGGACTCGATCAAGCACTGCTTCTGCTGTTGGAGGCTGGTGAGGCCACCACCAGGGATCCTGCTGTGGAGAAGGAGGCGCTCTTGGTCAGGGGAAAGAGCCAGCTCATCCTCCTCGCGTCCCTGGGGCAGGAGGCCCTACAAGGTTTGGGCCTGCTTCTCCCAGAGGCTGCCTGGCAGGTCTCCAGCTACAGAGGAGTGGCCTGAAATACCCAAGGTTCGAGTCCGGTTGTGTGTGTGTGGGGAGGAGCAGAGGGGCAGGCCGTGGGGCAAGCCAACGGCGCCTTTTACCAAGTAAACCAGGTTCCTGGTCCCCGGGTTTGGGGGACCATGACATAACTGGAGAGAGCTGGAGAGAGGTAAATTGTCAAGCAGGACACAAGCAACCAGGATCCTACCCTTGGAGGCCCAGGTGCTCCAGACTGGCTAGCCAGTCAGATTGTAACCTGGCTGCGCTCGGCGTGCCTGGCCTCGTCCTACCATGAGCACATTTCTTATCAAGCATTGCTGCCTACTCCTTTGTTTCCCTTTGCCATCCCTGCTGCGACACCCCCTCTCCCCCATCTAGTCCCCCGACTCCTCCCCAAAGTTCTAAATTTCATTTTTCAACTTAATGTCTTGTATATTTCATTGTTGTAATGGGTTCCTATTTAAACAATTTGTTTTTCCCTTCCCCTCCACAAATTATACCAACATTAACTACAGTGAAAACAGGAGTTATACCGTGGGGGAGGGACACACCAAGCAACAACAACAACAACATATAACCCTGGGCTGGGAAGGTCGCTCAGTGTTAGAGTTCTTGCCTTGAATGCAGGAGGCCCTGGGTTCAATTCCTCAGTACCACATAAACAGAAAAAGCTGGAAGTAGCACTGTGGCTAAATAAGTAGAGCACTAGCCTTGAGCTGAAGAGCTCAGAGACAATGCCCAGGCCCAGAGTTCATGCCCCACAACCGAAAAAAAAATCACTTTATAAAACATTAGAAGCAATAGAAAGCAAGAAAAAACACTTCAGTCCTTATCTTGAGGTCCATTTTGCCTAACTTCAACTTATCTGTCTTTTTCTGCTTGACTCAATACATACACTGGTTATTGCAAATTAGGGAAACCATGGGACCTATGTTTCTTTGGGCCTGGCTTACTTCACTTAATATAATTTTTTCCAAGTCTGTCCATTTCCTCACAAATGGGGCAATGCCATTCTTTCTGATGGAGGCATAGAATTCCATCGTGTATATATACCACATTTTCTTGATCCATTCATCTACTGAGGAGCATCTGTGTTGGTTCCATATCTTAGCTATGGTAAATAATGCTGCAATAAACATAGTTGTGTTGATAGCTTTAGTATGGTCTTGTTTCTGATCATTCGGGTAAATGTCCCAAATTGAGTCAAAGGGGAGCTCTATGTGGAGTCTTTTGAGGAACCTCCATACTACTTTACAAAGTGCTTGAACAAGTTTACACAACCACAGACAATGCAGTAAGCTTGGACAGTTTTAAATTAGCTACCAACATATTCTTTTTATATGTTTTTATTGTAAAAATATTGTACGGAGGGGTTACAGTTACATGAATAAGGTAGTGAGTACATTTCCTATCCAGAATTGTTACCCCCTCCTTTGTTTTTGCCCCTACCATCCCTTCCCTCCCCAATTCCACAACTCCTCCCACCCCCTTCCAAAGTTGTAAAGTTCATTTTTAACATAGTGTCTTGTACATCTCATTGTTACAATGGGTCAAGCTCTTTCCTTACTTCAGCATTTTATTTCCTTCCCCTTCCCAAATTAGAAAAAATGTATATACAAGATGCAGGGCACTGGAATCAAGTACAGATATTTTTTTCTGCAAAAATACTATAGGATGAGAGCAAAAACATACCTTGAACAAAGGTTCTATTGGCTTTCTCTGCAGAATATGTGTAAAGCCTGCAAATGAATCCAAGATATCCTCAACCCACAGACTCACAAATCATGTAAAATTTGACTCATATTCTATACTACATTGTTTAGAGATGAGTGTGTGTGTGTGTGTGTGTGTGTGTGTGTGTGTGTGTGTGTGTGTGTGTGTGTGTGTGTGTGCGCGCGCGCGCAGGTATTCGGGATTGAATTAGGATCTAGGCACTGCACTTTTGCGTCTTTAGTCAAGAGTGATACTCTCACTTGAGACACTGGTCCACTTCTGGAATTTTTTTAAATAAGTTTTTTTTTAATTGTGAGAACACTGTACAGAGGAGGGGTTGCAGTTACATGAGCAAGGTAATGAGTATATTGCTTCTGAATCATTGTTGTCTCCTCCTTTTTTTTCCCCCTACCATCCCTTCCCTCCCACTTCCACAACTACACTCTCCCGTTCCCCCCGACCTAAATTGTAAAGTTTGTTTTTCCACCTAAATTGTAAAGTTTGTTTTTCCCTCCCACTTCCACAACTACACTCTCCCGTTCCCCCCACCTAAATTGTAATGTTTGTTTTCCCTGTTTTCTTGTACATCTCATTGTTGCAATGGGTCAACCTATATCCCTGTTTAAACAATTTGTTTTTCCCTTCCCCTATACAAATTATACCAACATCAAATACAGTGAAAACAGGGGTTATACCATAGGGGAGGGACATACAAAGCAACAAAGAAATCACATGGTACCTTATAAATACATTAGAAGCAATAGCAAGCAAGAAAAAAAAACACAATTGTGTCCTTATCTTGGCATTCATTTCCCTTAACATAATCTTATCTGACCTTTTTCTGCTTGTCTCAGACATATTCTAGTTGTTGCAAATAAGGGAAACCACTTGTGGCTTTGTGCTGGTTCATTGGAGATGAGTCTCATAGACATTTCTGTACAGGTTGGCTTTGAGCTGAAATCCTCACATCTCCACCTCCTGACAGGTATTATAGACATGTGTACTTTACTGTTGCTCACATTTGCTACTGATAAATTTAATCCCAAGCACTGTATTTTAGCTATGAACTTCAGAAACAAAATTTTCTGGCTTTATTAAAATTTAAAATGAAATGTGCCTGCTTTTTTCTTTCTAAATAAATGTGCCTGCTTTTTTTTTCTTTTAAGAAATCCTTTATGGGGCTGGGAAGGTGGCTCAGTGGTAGAGCTCTTGCCTTGCATGCATGAGGTCCTGGGTTCGATTCCTCAGCACCACATAAGTAAAAAGAAAAAAGCCTGAATTGGCGCTGTGGCTCAAGTGGTAGAGCCCAGGCTCAGAGTTCAGGCCCCACAACAAGCCCCCCCCCAAAAGAAATCCTTTATATGCTTTAATTCTTATTTAGAAAGAACTTGGCTTCAGAAAGATTAATGAGAATTTTAAAATTTACCACCCAGCTTAAGAAATAAAGCTTGCATGAACACAGTCTTAGACTTCTTAAATCTAAAAGTATTCTCCAACTTGAATTTTTTCTGTCAGCTTTTACAACAAGGAAAGGAAATTGTTCCAAAGAATTATGACACTTGATACTTATTTGGCAAAAGTAGAGCATGACAATAGTAAAATACGGTTATTTTAAGGGGTTTGAAGCAAAGGAATACTTTGAATCTCCATAGTCTATTCAGATAGAATTTTAGAGACTTGGCATGGTCTTGGAGACACAGCGTTTGTAGGCATCCTTGAAGGACATATGTTCATGTCTGAAGTGTTGGATTCTTAAGGATGCCCAAGACAAAATTTAGTATCAAAAATCTGTGAACACAGAAAAAATAAGGAAATAACAAGGAGCACAAATCTGGAGATGAAATCTCTTACAGGACTTTGAATATATTAGAGAAAGTACAGAGAAAGACCAAGGTAGGCTGGCCAGCTTCGTATTTCCCAGATTTCCCTCTGTGTTTGATAAGAATGATTTTGTCTTAATATCACCTGCTTCAAGAGGTATTTATTATTGCTGTTGTTGTAGTTCTTGTTATTATTATTTGTGACATGGCTAAACTGCATGTTTTGCATGTATGTAGATTTTAATCTCACGGAAATTTCTTTGGTAGTGGAATCTTCATAGTTAATTGGCTCAAAATTATATCATTTAGAAGGAGCCTAGTTATAGGAAATGTACTCATTACCATATTCATGTAACTGTAAACCCTCTGTACAGTATCTTTGCAATAAAATATATACCAAATAAAAAGAAGTAGCTTAATATAATATGCCTAATTTCCTTAATAAATAAGAATGTTTGGACAAGGAGATAATCATTGAAAATAATTCAGAACAGAAAAATGATAGTAATCTAGAATTCAAGGAAAAGGAAGGCCACAACAGACCCTTTTAATACAGCCTAGAGCAAGAAGTAATCTTTACTTTTGTAGCTCCCAAAATTGTGAAAAAAAAAAACCTATCATCCATCTATCTGACTGTCTGTCTGTCCTTCTCCATCTGCTTTTCTTTTTTTTTTAATTTTATTTTATTTGTGAACATACTGTACAGAGGAGTTACAATTACATGAGCAGGATAATGCGTACATTTCTTACCAAGCATTGCAGCCTCTTCCTTTGTTTACCCTTCACATCCCTTCCCAGCCTCCCCCCCTCCCACCCAATCCCAAACCTTCTCCTTCTCTCCCTTACCCCCCCCCCCCCGCACTGACATTGCAAGCAGAAAAGGTCAGATAATGTGATGTCAGGAAAATGAACCCTTAGATGTGTATTTTAATGTTTTTTTTCTTTCGTGCATGTGTTTCTAACGCATTTATAAGATTATCTCTTTGTTGCTTTGTATGTCCCTCCCCCACAGTATAACCCCTGCTTTCACTATATTTGATGTCAGTATAACTTGTGGAGGAGATGGGGAAAAACCAGTTGTTTAAGGATACAGGTGGACCTGTTGCAACAATGAGAAGTACAAGTTGTCATGTCCATCTGCTTTTCTATATAACATCTATCTGATTTAGTTTAGGAAGTAGAATCATTAGCTTTATGCATGTTAAGTTCACTGAGCTACAGTCCCAGCCCAATTTCTGTAATCAGAGTTTCTGTTTGACTTCCTTACTGCACCTTTAGGGAATGGATACATGTGTGGGTCTTTCCCTTAGTACTAACTAGCAATAAGCAATAATAAGCCATAAACAATATAACACTATGTATTACTAGAAATAATGGAGCTCTCTTAGAATGCATAAATTTTATGCTTATCTAAGTATAATATGTTATAAAATAACTGTATAAGCATAATAAGCAGATATTTTATGTATCCTTTATTAGCACATGTTTCCGGAGGGAATATTTCCTGAAACCAGGCTGCATTGCCAGCTACACCTGACTAAATTTAGCTGGAGATCACAACAGATTATCTTCTTATCCCTCTACTTGCTTATCAATATATGGTTGTTATAGTCTAAACAATAATTAGAGGGCTAAATGCAAGATTCTTCATTGCTGAGTGCAGTCGGTAAATTTTCCTCTGATATACTGTAAACATTCAGTATGCATTTATATATCTTTTATAAATTCAGGAGAATTTTTGTTCTATTGTTTTCATTTTCTTTATGCCTTCTAAAACCAAGGTGAAACTTTGTCTTTCATTACTTTACCATTATCTTTTTCCTTAATATTCTAGTGTGTTCGATTGTTATCTTTATCTTTCCTGGTTTGGGCTTTATTTCTGAATTTTTGACTAATATCTGTCATTTTCTAAGTCATATAACTATGCTTTCTGTTTGCCCATCCCTTTTCTTTCATGTGACTTTCTCAGTAAGCTTGCACTTTGCCCAGAGTGGCAAAATATTCCAATGCTTGTTTCATGTATGTTGTAAGATCTTCTCAGTTTTCATCCCATTATCAACTGTTACTTGTTTTGCGGGAATCTCTAGCACTTTAAAATATTATCGCTGTATGAATCCTATAATTTCTGTTTCTTTTAAAAATATCCACTGAGGAGAAATTGCTTTACTCAGATTTTGT
>NW_027205108.1:0-17487 GCF_024711535.1 Dipodomys merriami | reverse complement strand
AATGATTCCCTCATAGAGTCATGTGGGAACCTCTCTGTCATTTCCAGGTGATCTCATCCCCTTCTTTCCCCAGGACTTCTGATCAGGCCCCAGGCCAGCCTCTGTGATAAACCCACAGGTTTGGATTTGGAGGGTTAGTTTACGGTTCTCCATAGATCCTGATGATGCAGAACAAAAGAGCTTCATCTGAATAAAAGGTTATTTTTAAGCAGTTTAGGGTAGAGACTTTAAATGGTTTTCATGGCTCGGGACCTTAGAATTCTTCTCAAGAAGGATAGACATCCTGTGTCTTTCCATCAAGATCTGCTTTCCCGATTCCTAACAATTACATACATCCATAGCAATAAGCAGTCTCTCTCTCTCCTGCTCATTAAAGCAACTGAAATCCCAGACATGGTGCTAATGGTAAGGCTAAATGTCTGGTATCAGATTTCACTGACATTCTTCTTGCATAGTAATGATCTGAAGGCTTACCTATGCCTTTTCCTTCAATATCTAATTTTGCAAAGCAGAAGCATTTTCACACATAGCTTTTTTAGAATGATCCAATTGTGTCACTCGGCAATAAGAATTCCTATTACAACAAAGAAACCATGGGCACATTCAAAGATAGCATGGTTACAACACTCCAGCCCAGTTTTGATGAAACAATAATTCTCTACTTTTGTGAGACTTTGTGCTTGTCAAAGTGTGTCTAACATGATCCTACCAATGAAGCTACAATGAAGGGGCAGTGTTCTGCGTCTCTTATATGAAGACCAAAAGGTGAAATCATTTGCCAGCAATTTCCATAGCTAGTAATAGAAAATCTGGTGCTAGAATACAAAGTGCAAAAAAAAAAAAAAACACAGAAAATGAGATAGATCGAGCCACCTGTAAACCCTTGCTGCCTGGGCTAGAGACCAGTTTAAATATGTCAAAATGATTTTATAGTGCCTAAAGAATTCTGTTTATAGCCTCACCTAGAGAGGTACACTGCCATAGACTTTATACATTGGCACCCTTCCTGTACAAAGCTCCATTTGCCAATGGCTCACAGTCCTGTTTCAACCCAAATTGCATTTTAAAAAGGAGGAAGTGTATGTTGTGGGCTGTAGGGAGTCAGTGTGAAGGTGCAGGGTTCTGACATTTGCCATCATGTGCCTGGTTGCTTTTCAATCTCATGCTGCACCAGGTAAACAAAGAAAATCTCCACTCTTCTAGCGTTAGAGAATCTCAGGCTATTTTGAATCAATGTTTCTCCCCAGGACCTGGTACTCACACATTGGGGAAAAAAAGCCTATATCACATAGATTTTAGACAAAAATGACCTTTAAGTATGAACGTACTGAGAACTAGAGTCTGAAGAAGGTATTGAGAAGTAAAAATCCTTACATAATCACAAAGCCACTGACTTCTATGGTAATTACTTTGGGGGAAGAAAAGCAAAGAAACAGCTTTTAGGTTTTGCCTTTGAACAAAGCTGACAACAACTCTTTGACTCTTTGGCTTCTGAGTAGTTAATTTTAGACTGCTAATGTTAACATCCCCTCACTGATTATTCTTAATTAAACTTATTCCTAAGCTACTGCTAAATGTCAAAAAAATGTGCTTCCTCAGAATATTCCTCCAAAAAGCTTTGGTTTATAGGAGCCTGACAAGATTATGCTCCTCTTCCACCCCTATAAATTGCAGTCCCTCTTAATTAACCCATCTCCCCTGGCAGGCATCACAACCGCACCTTCTGCGCAGTTTAGAAAGACAACTGGACAAGAGTTTCTAAGGCAAGTGCAGGTGATATCCTGCCCTTGAACACTGTATATGTTGCAATGAGTGCTATAAATGGTCCCTGCTCCCCTTTCCTCACTGTGAAACAGCCTTTGATTGTGTGTGTGTGTGTGTGTGTGTGTGTGTGTATGTGTGTGTGTGTGCACGCGCACGCGCGTGCTGGCCCTGGAGCTTGAACTCAGAGCCTGGGCACTGTCTCTGAGCTGTTTTGCTCAAGCCTAGCTTTCTACCACTGAACCACAGCTCCACTTTCGACTTTTTGGTGGTTAGTTGGTGATAAGAGTCTCACGGACTTTCCTGCCTGGGCTGGCTTTGGATTGTGATCCTCATTCACATCTCAGACTCCTGAGAAGTTTGAGATTAGAGAAGTTTAGTGCCCAGCACCTTTGAGTTTGATGTCATATCCTCCTCCCACTACTACCTCTTAATTACAATGCTGGACTGAGCCCCAATAGACATGATCCAGTCATCATGTCTCCTTCTTCTGACTCAATGATTGGCTCAAGAATGGCCATTGTAGCTTTAGTTGGTTCTAGCAGAGTGACATTTAGCACTTGCCCTTTCAGTCAGTGAAAAAGTTGCCCTTCTTATTGATTATGTGGTTTGTAAGTGTGAGGCTCAGGACTGCAGCAATCATTTTGTGACAATAGGGCAGCCTACTCTGTTGAAGAAACATTCAAATGCAGAGCTAAGAGAATCACTGAGAAATAGAGCTGGAGTCCTGCCTGATCAAGCTCTGCTGACTCTTTGCTAGTGTGTTCATTTGCCAGCAAAAACTATTCCCATTGGAGGTGAGTTTTCTGTTCATTTGAACCAGAAGCATCTCTAGCTGATATAGCAATTATCCAACCATATTTCTTATTAGACATTTTTTTTTACTCAAAGTAGATTACTACTTGAGCCATACCTCCACTTTCAACAACTATATTTCTTGACCCTGGACAGAATTATTGTAATCTATGACATGTACACAGCTTGCCAGTGAATTGCCAACACAGAAAAGTAAATTTACACTTTCCTCTGGAAAAGGAGGGACCGGCTAGCCTAAGCTACCACCCTCATATGCAAAGATCATGTTTATTTACTAGACAGAATAATGGAAGAAAAAGGAAAAAGAAGATCTACACTTAGAGATTTTTTCTGGCTCATCAGTCATATGGTAAAAAATGATAAAAACCCAGAACCCACACTCCAGGGCCTGATCTTCATTATTTACACTTTAACTGTTATTTGTCTTCATTCTCCGTCACCTGGAGCTGTGCCTTCTGTATGGGCTGTTTTCTAATTTGCCATTTTTCCAATATTTTCCTTTCCTTTTTATGCATTGTCTACAGTGTCCATCGCTATTACATCAAAGTTGTTACGTCCAGATTCAAAAGAACAAATTACAGGAAGTGAAAGTGTGGCTCAAGTGTTAGAGTCCAGTCTTGAGCAAAAAAAAGCAAAGAGAGAGCACAAGGCCCTGAGTTTAAAGCCCCAGTACTGGCATGTGCACACACATACAAACACACACACACTCACACGCACACCTACACACACACAGAGAGAGAGAGAGAGTACAAATAAAACCAAGAACAAGTCACAAGAAATTATTAACAAAATAAAGTTTTCACATCACTCATTGCTTACAAGCAATTTTGGATGTAGTGCTGGCAAAGTAAATGCTAAAATGTTGAGGATCCATTGGCATAGTTCGATCCTGGTTCTTGGTGTTCTTGGGTATAACCAGATGATCATTTCCTTAGCCTCTCTTCAAGTCTTTAAAAATCAGAAGTTATCAAATATACTGTCATCAAATTTAGTTATTTACCAAGAAGCAGCATGAAGGGATCAAATGAGATGATACTCGGGAAACATGTAGAAAATGTTTGAGGCTGTTAAGGACTAAAAACTTGATGGGTTTCATTATAGTTTATACTTGTTAGGATTATAGTAAATACAGAGACAATACAATTGGACAAGATCCCTGCCGACTGTTCAGTTTGGTCCGTTGTTGTAAATCTAATTACAAGCAGGCAATTCCATATTCACATTGTATTCAGATGCTTCTAGGATGATTTTAAATAAGATGTAGATCTTTGTTAGTATGCCACAGGATTTTAAAAATAAACAGAAAATATAAGAATTTGTAGTTTTGATAGTATCTGCCTGAAAAATCTTATTGCCTGAACTCCCAATTTTGCATTCTGTGTTAATTTTACATCCACTTAAAAGTAAAACACAATAACTTACAAAGATTCACACACACACACACACACACACACACACACACACACACACACACACACACACACACACACACGAGTCCCTCCCCAAACCAAACTAAAATCATCAAAAAAAAAAAAGAATATTTAAACTGAGGATCATATTTGGGAAGGATGTAAACAGAGATTGGCTTATGTTCCCAGCTTTAAGGATGAAATCCCCAGTGGTGTCTTACAATCATTTCAGTCACCTCCTGTTTTGAGTTTTCAAGTAAAAAGCTGGTCCTGAAATCCATCTCATGGCTTCTAAGGGAGCTTTTCTAGAGCTTGGTGCAGCTACTTTTATTTCACTCATACAGCAGAAGAGAGAAAAAAAAAAAAAAACTCCGCACGAATATTTTCCAAGGGAAAAAAAACTTAAAATCCCTAATACAGGTAAAGCCTCCATTTTCCTAAAAACCTAGCACCCATATCTTTCTTTTTAAAAATTTTTTTTATTGTGAAAATACCGTACAGAGAAGTTACAATTACATGGGCAAGATAATGAGTACATTTCTTATCAAGCATTGTAGCCTCCTCCTTTGTTTCCCCTTCCCATCCCTTTCCATCTCCCCCACCCCAACCTGGCCAAAGTTGTAAAGTTTATTTTCCAACATAATGACTTGTACATCTCATTGTTGCAATAGGTCCACCTGTGGGATCCTAAGCACTGGTCTTAGGCAGCTTCTAGGCAGCTTTCCTCAGTGCATGTGTCCTCCTCCTATGGCCTCTTGGGGCAGCAGAGGCACAGACCCAAGCTCCCTTGCAGAAAGTTGCAGGTATTTAGGCTCCACTTTCTCATATTGGAATTTGGAAACTGGGAGAGCAAGGAAGAGGCAGTTTGACACTCAAATGCTCATCCTTGTCTGAAGAATAGCTAATAATGAAGAGCCCATTGGCTTCTGTGCTCTTCCACACTTTCATTTTTTTTGTCAGATTTGAAAGCCAAAATCCTATTTATACAAGCAGAATGGAGGAATAACTGGGGGGTGGGGGGGAGGGGAGAGTGGCAAGCAACTTCTAGAAAATTTAAATCCTGCTTTTGAATTTCACCAATTTTTAATGAAAATAGGTATGTTGAATATGTAAGTGGAAGGCGTATCATGGTTTAAATACTAACTTAAATGGATACCTCCAGTCCTAACTTTCTGCTAAGCCTCCAATTTGGGTGTCTAAGTGGCACGTGAGGCCACCATTGATGTCTAAAACTATTTCAGTGTATGTTCAAGAAGGAAAAGGAGTTCCATGTTTCTCAAACCTAGCTCCAGTCTCCTCACTGTCAAAAACACAGGAGCCCTCTGTGAATCTTCTTTTTAGAGCCTTCTTTAGGTTGTACAGAGTCATCAGGAAATCATTTTGGCACCATTCCTGATATATCTTGGATCTCCTTCGCCTCTTTCCAGACACTTCTCCCCTGACCTCTGGCAATCAGCTAATTAGCCATCCCTATTCTTCCAATCTCTCCTTCACTCTAGGAAGTTCTCTATCCCAAATGCATCTTGAAAAGTATAAATCAAACACTGTTTTTTTAGATTGTTTTTCTAAAGGTTCCCTTTGCAGTGAGTTTAAAAGTCAAACTGTGGGGTCTACAGGGCTCCACTATACAAGGTGCCCCTGCCCCAATACCCAATACCATCTCTTTCCATTTTCTTCTGCAGATACAAACCACCTTCTAGTCCTCACACTGATCAAGTGTGTTCTATCAAAAGGCATTTGCAGTTGGGCACATCTATTGAGGAAACTGAGGAAGGCCACAGGCAGAGCATAGCCAACCCAGGGGAGAAGCCAAGGGCTGCAGCTGGCAAGGTCAGGAGGGCTGGGCTCAAAGTTTAGGGCTTGCCTTAAGCTTAGAGAAAACACAGGACCCTGAATTTTGAACAGTAATAGAACTGTTGAGATGTTGGAAAAGAAATCAGTGAGTTTGAGTTGTATGCAAGATGGTTATCTCATGTTAGTCATAATGATGACTTTGTTATTGTCTTTATTACAAGATTAAATGTGGGTTAAGAAGTATTTGCCAGGTGGCAGAGATTCAGATCTACCCAGTAGGCTGGAGATCTGAGGATCTTGGCCTGGGCAACAAATCCAAGAACTTCTTACCTTCAAATAACCAGCAAAAGAGATATGACTCCAGTTATATAGTATCCTAAATTTAGGCCTTGCCTGGGACTGGCACAAAAAAAAAAAAAGAATGGGAAGGGGAAGGAGAAGAAGTAATTGTAATATGTGGGTGTCAAGCTTACAAAAGTTGTGAAGCTACAGATAGGAAAGCATATATTGTACCAAAGCATATGATTGATAACAAACTTGATTGACAAACCGATCAGCCAAATAAGACTTACTGTCTATCAGCCAAGTTGACCTTCATCTTTTTGTACTTGTGTATTATTTCATAGCCCTTTCACAATATTTTGCTTTCTCAATAGATTTCTTTTTTTTTTTTTTTTGTCAGTCTCAGGCTTGAACTCTGGGCAAGGGCACTGTCCCTGAGCTCTTCAGCTCAAGGCAAGCACTCTACCGCTTGAGCCATAGTGCCACTTCTGGTTTTCTGGTGGTTTATTGGAGATAAGAGTCTCATGGACTTTTCCTGCCCAGGCTGGCTTTGAACTGCAATCCTCAGATCTCAGCCTCTTGAGTAGCTAGGATTACAGGCATGAGCAACCAGTGCCCAGCTCTCAATGGATATCTAATGCATACAAATTTTATAAGATACAGATCTCTACCACAAGTTTGCTACCTGGATGAAATGTGTCATGATCCTCAATGATTTTATTTAACAGTTCTCTTTGTTTACTATTGTGGGACACATTTTCAGCAGAAAGACATTTTATTATTAATGTGTGATGAAGATGAAGCTGAAGACTTACATTGTCTTCAACTCATTCTTGTTACTGTTACAAAACACTTGAGACAATAAACTTACAATGAGAAAGGTTTGGTTATCAATTTGGATTTTTCAGTCCATGATCAGTTGACTTTGTTGCTCTGGGCTTGTAACAAGACAGTAAATTATTGTGGAAGTACATACCAGAACAAAACTGTTCATCCTATGGCTTAGAAAGGAAAAGAGAAAGACTTAGGTACAGTTGTTGGGATCTCACTCTACTATTCAAAGTCAGTTCCTAAACGATGTTAAGACCTCTCACCTTTTAAAGTTTCCACTATCTTCCTTTAGTGCCAAGCTAGAGACTAAATTTAGTGTGTGGGTCTATGGGAGACAGTAAAGATCTAATCTATAGCATGTTGCCATTGACCACCAAAGATTAAGTTCCATTTCACAATGGAAAATGCATTTAGTAGCCAGGCACCTGGTGGCTCATGCCATTATTCCTAGCTATTCAGGAGGCTGATATTTAAGGATCACAGTTCAAAGCCAGCTAGAGCAAGAAAGTCTGTGAGACTTATCTCCACTTAATCACCAAATATCTGGAAGCGAACCTGTGATTCTAGTGGTAGAACACTAGTCTTGAGCCAGAAAAGCTCAGGGACAATACTCGGGCCCTGAATTCAAATTCTAGGAACAGTACCAGAAAAAAGAAAAGCATTTAGTTATCCCAGGAGCCACAAAGTTTTAATTTTCTGAATATTGCTACTAAAAGATCCAAGAGTCCTCTGAGACATAGGGTAAACTCATCTGTGAACCCCAGTTAGAAAAAAAACAACAAGTTATATTTTCAGAATACAGTGTCACAGGATCAACATTCCCATTTCAAACAGGGATGAGGCTCAGTTGTAGAGCATTGGTCTAGCATGTACAAGGCTCTGAATTTGGTCCCCAGTATCATAAAAGAGAGGCTTAGGTAAATAAGGAAGAATGAGATCAAAGCAAGATGGAAGCAGATCAGCACAAATGTGGAACACTTGATCTCCATCTCTAGCACCCAGGGCACACTGCAGCAGGATGCCGGCTTATACAGACTTGGGAAGCCTTGCTCTTATGTCTCTCTTGGGTTGGCTTTGTAGAGTGCCTATGCCTCTCTCAGCAGGTATTCCTCATTGCTGACATGCCTGGTTTCCTGATTTCCCATTACTAATCTGGCTTCCCTTCCTTGGCTCCACATTTCACCCTGCCAGAGGTTGCTTTCCAGGACTCCAACAGTGCTGAACACAGCCTGGCTTCCCAGACTTGTCTTTGATGCACTGTGAAAACTATCATAAACCTTATCACTCTTGCATTCTGCATTCTACATGCCTCCAAACTGTCATTATGAGGTTGCATCAGAGTCTGCCACTAGTGCACTCTGTACCTAGGCCTGCTGGAAATGTGACTGCAGTGGTGTCTAATTGCCTTGCTGGCTGAATTCAGAAAAATAAATCCTAAGTCTTTCCTGGGTATACAGGGTGCCCCCACAGCTCTTTTCTCAAAAGATTCTGCCCTGAAAAGTCTTTAAAAGTAATTTGTACTTTCATACGTCTTAGCCTGTGATGAGTTGGGTGGCCCTGCAGATTTTCAAGATACCCTTGTGGTATCTTCCCTGTCATCCTGATACAAAGTACTTGGCTTTAAAAATTAAAAAAAAAATAGATTCATACCTTTACATAAGTTCCTTTTTTAAAGCATTCTGTGAATTTTTTCAAACTGTTTGCCAAGGTATAAGGGTTACTTCGAATTCAACTTCCAATACAATCTTCGTTGCTATCTGAAACTTTGTCAGCATGGCCTTTGCTGCCTGCATCTCCATGGGCATGCTGGTCCTCTAGGCCTCCCCCAGAATCACTCACTAAGGTCTGCTTACAGCACTCTTCTATAACGTGCATCTCCCAATGTCACCAAACTCCTCCTGGAAACCAACTCCAAAGATCTTCTCCAGATCATCAGGAATGTGGATAGTACTTGTGAAGATAGCATGTCTCTCATTATGATCACATTTTATTATCTTTACATAGTTATACAAAAGGGTTACTTTTCAGCAAATCAGTTTATATGTATAATGCATCTTGGCCAATATCACCCCTTCCATCATTCTCCCTCATTCCTCCCAACCTTATCCCCAATTTTTCCAGTTTCATAGGATATGCATTGAATAGTGTTTCCTAATACCAATTTGCCATGTTTCTCAGCTTTCCATTATTCTGATAAAATACTTGAGATAATCAAGTAGGGCTATTTTCACTCCCAGTTTTAGAGGATTATGTCCATGATTGTTTGACTCCATTGCTTTGTGCCCAAGATGGGACAGTACATTATGGTGAGAGCATTTGAGAAATACTGCTCATGTCCACAAGTGAAATAGAAAGGAAGAGAATAGGTTCCCACTCTCCTACTCTCCCCAATGACCTAAACACCTCTCACTAAACCCTCACTCCTTGAGATTCTATCACATCCCAATAGTGCCACCCTGCTACTTTGGAGGACATTTACCTTCCAAACCGTAGCACCTTCCTATTTCTACCACCATATTTACTCTCTTAACATGATAGGACATCTGACAGGATGGCAGAGAAGTCATGAAGTACCACCATGGGCTCACAGTGCCCAATTTCATTGTTGCTTTATATAACAGCATGGAAACTCTTTGCCCTCTTTTATTATAGAACATAGGAGGTGAGTAATTGTGAAGGATGGCAGGGTGTGAATGCAGAACCAGAAAAAAAAAAAACAACATACCCTCAAGGATAGCTTCATTCCCAATTCACATCCATTCTAACAGTGCTAAAGAGCCGGAGACTCACTGCCTTGGAAATGTTCATTTCCTTGTTTCTTTGGGAAAAAAGGTTTAAATATCAAAACCTTGAAAGAGGACCAAGACACTCTGTGTTGTCTTCTGGCTATCACTGCTTGCACTGTCTTGCGATACTGTTTCTAACATGCATGATTCACACAGATTCTCCTCTTTCCCTTGCTGTTGGGTCTGGGCAAGTATCACTCCCATCCTACTTCAGAGTATGCAGTCCCTTTCAAGTGCTTGTGCAGAGTTCCAAACCTGGGCATATCTAACAAGAACAACAAATTTGTGGCACTCAGAAGCTAGAGGTAGGAATATTGAGAGTTCAAAGCCAGATTGGGCTACATGGTGAGACCTTGTCTCAAAACCAAAAATAATTGAAAAAGAACAAGCTTGCAAGAGTCTGCAAAAGATGCAGAATTTGTCTCAATTGACACAGACCTAGGATATTGCATTTCAGAGTTCCCTTGCACACACGTGCTCTCTCTCTCTCTCTCTCTCTCTCTCTCTCTCTCTCTCTCTCTCTCTCTCTCTCTCTCTCTCTCTCTCTCTCTCTCTCTCTCTCTCACACACACACACACACACACACACAATCCCCCTAACATTTTGCCCACCGTGTGTCTGTGTTGCCAACAGAGCTGTGATGGAATGGAGCTCTAATATCACCCATGTTGCCTCTGCAGTACCACACACATGCTCAGTCTGCATCGTGATATGAAGTAGAAGGTGGCCCTTTTTTCTCAGATTGCTAAACCAACTTTCTTTGCTTTCTCAGAGCTAGATTTCTCAGGTGTTAGATTTCTTAGCACAGAAAATCCTCCTGAATACTAAGCCAGTGTCTCTTTCAGTGGGCTCTATAGATCTATCCACTTAAGAAGCCTCTGGGATAATTTTCAGACCTATTGAGTCAAAACTTGTGGGGAGGAACTCTAAAGATCTACATTTAACAAGTGCCATAGGTTGGACTTTCTCTTTAGTAAGATATGGTAGTAAGAGAATAAACATAAGTAAAAACAAATGATTATAAAAACAACACCTGTATTCCGCCACTCATCTAAAAATATAAAACACTGACAATGTTTCTGAATCCTCCCATCTGTGTCGGGCTTAATTGTATCTATCTCCTTTCCTCCTGAAGTTAACTCTATCTCTAGTGGCTATTCTTTGCTTTAAAATGACCATAAGTACATATTCCTGAGATACATTTGCAACACACTAAAATTTGTAAGAATTTAATTATGTATTTCACATACCTTCCAGGACTTGCTTTTCTCAATAATCTTTGCAACATTCACCCCTGGTGATATATACATACAATATGATATATATGACAATGATATGTATATATGATATAATGATATATATCTTTTGTTGCTGCTATACAGTATGCCTTTCTTTGTACAGACAGTTTGTTTATGCAAGTTTCAGTTGTTTCTTGTTTTGTTCTGTGATTATGCTATAATGCTGCACGACTCTCCTGGTACATGAGTGTCTTTGAGACTGAGATTTTTGCAACTCAAAATGGATCAAGGAGCTAAGTATAAGATCTGAAACTATGGAACTACTAGATGAAAACAGAGTAAACATTAAGACTACATAGTCAAACATTATTTTTTTATTTTGTATAAGGCCCCCAAAGTCCAAATGATCAAAACAAAAGTAGAAAGGCATTATATCAAACTAAGAAGCTTCTTCTGCACAGACAGAAAAACAAATAAATAAAAGAGTGAAAAGATAACCAGCAGACAGGGAAAAACTATTTGCAAACTATCTATCTGACTAGGGATTAATATAGGAACTCAAACAACAGCCAAAAAAAAAAACTTTAAATGAGCAGACCTGAATAAACATGTCTTCAAAGAAGACAGACAAATGGCCAAGTGTATGTAAATAACACTCAACATTGTTAATCATCAGGGAAATGCAAATCAAAAACACAATATCATCTCTATTTTAAATTATCATCAAAAAGACAAAAAGTAGCCACAAGAATGTAAATTAATGCAACTATCAAGGAAAGCAATATAGAGTTCTCTTTAAAACTGAAGATAGAAATTACCATATATTCAGCTATCTCACTTTGAGGTATATATTCCAAAAAAAAGAAATAATTTTAAAAAGATACCTATAGACCCATGATTATTGTTCACACTAGATAAGATATACAATCAACTAAAACAACCATCAATGACTAAATGAATATAAAGGATAGAGGGTTACTACATATATGTGTGTGTGCATGTGTGTGCATATGTGCATATATGCACAATATACATATATACACAATGGAATATTTTCCCATCATAAAGTGAAAAACAAGTTTTTATAAACATGAATTATTGTTAGGTACTTTAAATTTTATAAATTGTATATTTTGCCTACTTTTTTGTTGTTAAATTATAGAAGTTCAAATGAGTTTTTGGCTTGTACTAGGGTTTTGAGCTCAGGGTCTCATGCTAGCTAGTCAAGTACTCTACCACTTGAGTTACTCTTCTAGACCTTTTCACTTGAGTTGTTTTTTGGATAAAGTGTCAGGCTTTTTGCCCAGCCACTGTTGAACCACAATCTTCCTACCTGTCCTTCTCATCAAGTGACTTTTGAATTTTAATTCTATATTTTACCACACTAAATTCACTTGCTTACTGTACAAATTATTTTTATGTTCTATGTGCTTAGTCATATGCTCTGTGAAAACTAGCAGTCTTGTCTCTTCTTTCCAGTTTCCTTACTTTTCATATTTTATTGCAGTATTTCCATTGAATGGAAATGATGGATTTAGCATCCCATATCTTTTTCTTTATTTTTGAAGAAAAAGCTTTAAGTATTTTCTTGCTGGATATGATATATGCAGATTTAAAGCAGAATAGTCTGTCTCACTCTAGCTTATATGACTTAATTCTTATATATTCTACTATGTTTCTCTTGTACTGCAGTTTCAATTACTTCTCTATACTTTCTGGTTCACTAATTATTATTATCTTTATTATTATTATTATCTTTAAATAGTTGTAAAAAGGAATTGCCATTTAACAGTTTATGAATACAATGAATCATGATCAGTGTCACCCCTTTCAATAGTCATCCCCTCCCTTCCATACCCACCCTTTCACTCACTTAATTTTGTAGGATATACATTGAATTCTTGACAACATTCTCTCCTTCTCTTCATTCGTCCAACCCCCTTCCCCTTGATCCCACTGCAACCCTTTCAAGTACCCACTCCCTGGTGTTTATTTTGTTAAACTTTGCCTTTGCCTTTTAAGCATTGACATTACTTGAGTCCTCATTTGAATCTACCATGTTTCAGTTAATACATTTATGTATACTTGCATAACACCCAATGCATTTACTTATAAATTTATAAATGAAATCTAGCTCCACATATAAGGGAAAAGATGCATCTGTTGTCTCTTTGGGCTTGATTTACTTTACTTAACATAATTTTCCCCAGGTCTTTCGATTTCTTTACAAATGGTATAATATCATTCTTTCCAGTAGATGAATAAAATTCCGTTGTGCATATATACCATATTTTCTTGATCCATTCATCCATTGAGGGCCATCTAGATTGATTCCATGCCTTAGCTATGGTGATTAGAGCTGCAATGAATATGGTTGTGCTGGTGGCTTTACTGTAACCTGGTTTGTAATCTTTTGGATAATCTTTCAGATAAATTGCTGGATCATAGTGTAGTTCTATATTCAATTTTTTGAGGAACCTTTATATTAATTTCCAGAGTGGTTAAACAAGTTTACATTCCCACCAACAGTGTTTTAGGGTTCCCTTTTGACCACATCCTTGCCAGCATTTGTTCAGCTACATCTGATGTTCTGATTAACCTGTCTATCAAGTTAATTACTTTCTTTATTGCATTCTTTAAGCTTAGTTTTGTTAGCTTTATTGTCCTTTGTTTATTAATTATGGTTGGGATTTTTTTCATTGGTTTAGGATAGATAGTAAATAGATTTGCACTGCATGTCTCAGATTGGCTAGCTATGGTCAATAGCCCACTGAAACTTAGTGTAGTTCACTTGTTTCATATTATTTTGGCTGCTTTTACCCTACAGTACTAGTTACTATAGAAACCATGTATCCTGCAAGCCTAAAAAATTTCCCATCTAGCCCTTTACAGGCAATGTTTGCTTTTTACCTTTGCTCTACCTGTCAACATTAGTAGTCTCTATGAGTCTAATTCTGCTCTTTTTTTGTTTCTACTGGTTTTTTTGCTTATGGTGCCTTATTTTCCAATATGAAGATAGCAAGCTTATACTTTTTTGAACGACTTGTAGCAAGTTTTATTTAGGTATAATTGTAAGAGAGATCCTCCAGGAATGATTTCATTTATTCATCTAGTAAGGTAGAGCAAGGTATGTCATAAATGCCCCAGAAAACAGACTTTGAAAGGGAGGTTTTCAGGGAGGGACTTTGCTGAGAGGTATTATTACAAATAAAAGCTTCAATGGAAGGAAAGAAGGGAGGAAGGAAGGGAGAGAAGGAGGGAGGAAATTAAGAGCAGAGAGAAACTTGAACTGCAATATATATTTAGAGCAGATTTTTTTATGAGAAACTATAAAACTGGCCTAGATACATCTCAGATTAAGACAATGAAAGTAGGATTTTGTGGCTCAGCATAAGTGACTGAGTGTTTACATGTGGATTGTCCCTGGGATACTTTTCATCCTGGGAAACACACTTCTTTTCAGCTGAAAATTTATTTACTTAAAATGGACTCCTATAAACCATTAGTAGGGAGTACTTAGCAACTACAGGAATGAATGTCTCAGCTCCAGCAGGGGTTGATGTGAGCAGTATACTACATACATCACAGTATATATGGACTTCTTTGAATTCCAGTCTGAGGGCTACTTTCACACAGATTCTTTGTTTGGGAACTTTTGCACTGCATACATGGTTTAAATTTTATTCCTGATTCTACTAGAGAACTAGAATGTGGTCTTAAATTCTCAATATATATTTCTTCTTCTCTCTCTAGATCCAAATCCAAGACAACTTTCTCTATTATATTCTTTCACAAGGAATTTTAGTCATCTTTTCATTGACATTGTCTTCCTTAAGGCTTTATATGGAGGGTTTCTGGTCTGAATTCCTAGTTGGCTCAGAATCTAGGACATCAGGGACTACCAAGATACTTCTCAATCAGAATAACCATTGACCCCAAAGGTAGATTACCTCATTATTTTGAGACTGTTACAAATTTCTCTATTTTCTTGCCACTCTATCATATTAAAGATATAACACCAACAGAAACACACACACACACACACACACACACACACACACACACACATTCTAGCATTTTTAAGTGCTTTCTAATGAAAAGAGGTTTCAGGTGATCTAATCCAAATTAATATGCTAGCTAATTTTTCCCCAGGTCCATCTAAAACCACTAAATGAATATATGCTAATGGTCGTCAGTCCACTGGGCCCTATGTCTTCTTAGTTTTAAGTATCAAAGTCCCTCCATATTGTCTTCTCTGATCATTTCAGCTAACCTTTTATTCACATATTTCTTACATAATTCATGAACATTGCCAACATGCTTCCTTATATTGAAATAGTATGGTTTATATCTTATTCAACTAAAGTATCCATCTGGAAAGTTCTTCCTATGCTTTGTAAGTTCTTCCCTCTTCCTCTTCATCAGAGCCTTTCATGGATAATCGCTAAATGGGTAGTTATAAAATGAATGGTTTGTTCTCAGTGTGGTATTGTTTGTCTTGGATGGAGTCTCATTCTTAGATACTATAGGAAAGAACTAAAATGAAGAATGAAATAATGACGACACAGTGTGTGGTAGGTACTTGAGACACACTGGAAATAAAATCATTCTGTAAGAATTTAATATAATGGCAGCATAACATTTTACTGTTTTTTCCCTCTCCAATCTGTGCTAATGGAAGAAGACATTTCCATAACTTACAGTGGAAGCCAAATTCAGGGTACTTAATAGATGATGTGGCTTACAAAAAGCCAACTTCCAATTCAATTCAGCAAATGTTTATTGATTATCCATTTCATGTGCAATACCATGGTACACACATGATTACTTGAGAAAATTTCTATTGTGAAGTACATCAGTGAGTCTTTTTGAAGACTATAGTTCTTTTTTCTTTCTGCTGTTAAAATAACTGCAAAAAAAGAAAAGAAATAAAGTCATCACTTCTGCCTAACTTTAATCCAAAAGTAAAATCTAAATCTTCATGTCCTGAGCAAACTGCCAGAGGGCGATTCCTCATCCTGAGTACTTTATATTGCAACTATAAACCATAACCAAAGAAGGGGGAATCCATTTAGCTCCCAAGAGTGTGCACTGCCAAGTTGTCCCTTATTTATTGCTTTTTAATGAAATTTTTCATGTGCATCAAATGCAATCTTTCAACAAAGGAAATGCAGCTCTGGGGCCCAAGCACTTTGTTACATAAAATCTACATGTGAACATTAGTTTTTCTCGATAGAATTATGTAATGGATTTCTTGGAGCTTGGGGCTGAAAAAATTTTTAAGTTATCATCCTAGTTAACTCTTCCATGGAAGACAAGCTTTTAGAAAGTTCGGCAAGTATTTTAAACTGTTTTCATTTCCTTTGAGAATATCAGTTGAATCTTAGTTTGAAAAACACACACAGTGTTTTAAGGTGCCACAAAAATTATACATTAAATGGAGACAAGAGATTTTCTCTTTGTTGCTGTTTTCGTTTTCTTTTCCTTTTGTCTTGTTTGTATCTGTCTTTGGGAGGATAATGGAGGGCACAGAAATGGTGGGATGAAGGGTGAACAAATGAAGTAAAGGTATTTACTAGACACTATGTTGAAGTGGAGAAAGGAGGGAAAAACAGAGAGAGTTGGGGAAGGGGTGACATTGTTCAAAGAGAAATGTATTCTCTATCTGACTTATGTAACTGCCAGCCCTCAGTACATTATCTTAATAATATAAAATACATCAAAGAAAAAATATATATGTGGCTTGTATTGATATAAAAAAACTCTACAAGACTTTCTTTACAACTACTTTCCCTTTTCATTTTCTATAGTGTCCTGTATCCCTAATCACTGTTGTGGAAAACAATGAGACAGCCTAATCTCTGTGTGTTTTATATGCCAAAGAGCCACCTGAGAGGAGAGCAAATGTTCCCAAATTAAGAAGCTGATCAAGGGTCAGATTCAAACACCTATGACAAGAAGGCTAAAAAACAAAATATGGCAGCAACAAAAGGTTGAATGGACCCATAACAAAATTGTGTTTCATTGCTTCCGGGGTTTACTGTGAAATCCATCTGAAAAACTGTCTGTTTTCTGCTCTTTTAAATCTAAAGGACAGGAGTAATCTTTCCTTATAGAGGCCATAATGATAGCTATTGTGTTTAGGAAGGTATATTAAGTTGGGCATAAACCACACTAGGCAGGAAATCACTAACTTTCTGGCACCTCCTGCTATACTTTGGATATAAAGTAGTCTTAAAATATGCTGAAAGAAATAATTTTCACAAATATTTTACACAAATATTCATGTTTTCCCCCAATTTAAGGATTAGGATTTGTGGTTTTAGGTATTTAAGTATGTTGAGCAAGGGAATTAAGCAAGTGGTAGAGCCCAAATTGGAATCCTTCCTCACTCTCTTCCTCCACCTAAGTAAAGAGGGAAAGAAATTAGAGGAGATAAATCCAGTGACTTGGAGACCAATGGGAGAAAATGAAGTAACTGAATTCTAATGTTTTGTTTTGTTTTGTTTTGGCCAGTCCTCGAGGCATGGACACTGTGCCTGAGCCTCTTGTGTTCAAGGCTAGTGCTCA